>NC_089584.1:126971264-127163825 GCF_019320115.1 Miscanthus floridulus
GCATCCGGCCGCACACAGCCACACACGCGCACTCCCACCCGCGCCACACACGCACACAGCCACACCCGACCCCGGCCGCCGTCGGCGCCCCCTGCCCCCGGCCGCCAAAACTGAAGTGGCTTGTAATCCGACATCTTGAGCTAATCCCAGGATCAAATTCGTGCACCACTTGTTCCCCTCTCCAAAACTGAAGTTTTTATTTTTGTGTGATTTTCGGAGGCATTTTTAGTGATTTTTGGTTTGTCGAATTTGGCTATGATTGGGGTGAAACTTCTTGAGGGATTTTGGTGCTAGGACATGTGTGATCAAGGCTAGGGTGATCCCCTAATAAATCCTTCACTTGAGCACCACGATTTTGTTTTTGGGGATTTTTCGAGTTCTCGCACGTGATCTGGATTTTCTGGAGTTTGAGCACGAATTGAGCGATGATTTATTGGGAATAGCTTACCTACTCTGTGGTGATTGCCTGTGCAAAGTTTGGGGACGAATCCTTTTGTTTTGGTCGAGTTCCCGTCGAATTTTTGGCGCTCGCCCATGTCTGTTTCTTGCGCTCGGTCCCAGTTCGTAATTCTCAGGTGCAGCTCGCAGGCGCTGGTGCCTTCACCGGTCAAAACATGTGTGTGCTCGTGCAGACCCGAGCCTGCTCCCTCCCTCTGTTTGCAGTTCGGCGCGGCAGTGTCCAGTCCTCGCCGAAGCTCACTCGCCTCTGGTTGGCCGTGCTCAGCTTCCAAGCACCAATCGGTGCTCATCCAGAACCCGTGCACGCACAGCACCAAGAGCAGGAGCAGCAGTTCACATTAATTGGATTTTTCAGCAGCAGTAGGCTTTTGCTAATTCTATTTTCCATCGGCAACTTGGCTGGCTTCTTTCTTTTGCCACAGGGTGCAGGTTTGCAATGCTTTGGATTCAGAGCAGCAGCTGGACATGGATTCAGTGCTTGTGCAATATAAGCACCTTGCTGTGAATTCATCAGTTTGAGCAGGTAAGCAACAAGTTTTAGTTCTCAAACTGTCAATTGTTACTTTTGTGCTTCACCGACCAATCATCCAGTAATTGTGACATGTTTGCATGCAGCTCTAATTAATTATTCTAGTGCTCGGTTCATACATGCTTGGAATTAAATACTTCTGTACCTTGCTAGTTCTCTAGATCGATTCTCTGTTTTGAAGTATTTCTTTGTACTGAACTTAGCATATAGTTTTAGATTTAAAATTGGTCGTCTGATTTTTAGTGTCTTCTTACTAAGTTTGGTGCCCTGTATTTCAGGGTAGCAATAATTTAAACAATAGATATCTACATGTCTGCATTGATGGATCACTACATGTCATTATTGACGTTCAGGAATGCACAAGAGAGGTTATTATATAAGTATTCCAATAGCATCCAGTGGCCAAACCTAAGCTTGTGCTCTAGGTGAACTAGGAATAAGAGGATACAAACTTGGGCATGGGAGGCACGGGGAGTATATTAACCCAGCAGTAGGTCACATAACTACGGTGTATGACCTATATCATGAGACCGTGGTGAAACCCAGAGGTGGAGCTAGGGGGGCACGGGGAGCTAAATGTTTAGTGAACTACTAGATAAATCAATCTTTGGATTTTCAGTGCTGGTACCCAGAAAGCTGCGACAAAACCCAGAAAGCAGCTCCCCGCGGCCCGGCCCCCCTCGCCTCGGCCGCCCAGAGGTGGCTGGCTGGTGCCGGCCGGCCATTTCCGGCAGCGGCGGCCGTGTCCCTCTGTCCGCGCTGTCGTCTTCCTCCCCCGCGCCATCTTCTTCCTCCCCGGCGTACCTCCGTCCGCACCGTCTTCTTCCTTCCCCGCTCCGTCTTCCTCCTGCTCGGCGTCCCTCCATCCGTCTTCTTCCTCCTCCGCGCAGGGAGCCCGAACCCTAGCAGGTTTTGGATCCCCTTTTCTTCCTCCCTGCAGGTTTTGGATCCCCTTTTCTTGTTGCCTATGTGATGCCTATGATTAATTCTATAGCTGCCTATGATGCCTCTATTATTTTTTTAATGTGCAATCTGCTAGTTTCTATAACTTGGGTGTGATTGCACTATTGGGCGGACTAATTTGTTGCTCGATGATACAAAGCGGTGTAGTGAGACAACGTGACGGCCGGATTCTAGAGTGTTGATTATTTTCAGCACTGTTTAATTATTTGCCTAGCAATTTATCTATTAATTTGAACTGCTTATTAGTTGATCAGTTGGTTAATCCTATGAGCATATAACCTGTTTTGTACTAATCTTCAGTAACTTATTTTCCTGGTTATATTGCTATTTTTCTAGGCACTTAATTTTTGATCTAGAACCTGTTATTTTGGTAAGAAGGGCTGTCACATTAGTCAAGGATCAGTGATCACCAACAAGCGTTGGAAGGCTGCTTGGTGCAGCAACCCGCTATTTTGAGAGCAATTATTTACAAACAAACATGTTTATGCATTTAATCTGCCTACTGCTAAAACTACTGATATCTGCTATTAGCTCCTATTTCTACTACTCTATCTAGTCTCTACTACTACTACTAATGGTGTTGGCTGGCTGTTGCTCTCTACTACCCTACTGCTATTTCCTACTATTTGTACTGCTATCTACTACTCACTGAATTCCTACTACTACTGCATACTGATATCTACTATTACTACTCCTGTTGGTTGGTGATGTAGATGACGAACCCTAGCTAATGTTATGCAATTTTTGGAATTTTGGATTTCCATTGCTAAGCTCAGTTAGCTTCCATTGCTGCCTGTGATGCCAATATTTGGAATGCTTAGCATATGCCATTGCCTATGATGCTAATTTGTTCTGAGCAAATGCCAATGCCTATGATGCCAATTTTTTATGAGCAAATGCCAAATTTTAAGTTGCTTACTACTACTACTTGCTTCTCTATCTGCTAACTGAATTTGTGGCATTTGCAATGATGAATTTGTTCAAACTTCTAAACCAATTGTACTGAGGCAATGGCTTATGCAATGATGTGAAACTTTGTATGCTGAGGCAGCGGGCGGCAATGATGATGAAATGTCCCCATACTTGTGAGCCGCTAAACTAGGATGGCTTGCATACCATATACAAGCAACCAATTTAGAGGCTATGTGATTACAATGGGGCAAATCTGAGCCAAATATGTACTACTACTCCGCACACAATGTATACAATGATATATGCCCGTGAGGTAACAGGTCATTATTCTTCTTTTGTTCATGTTTTATAAAATGCAAGTGAACAAGATGTGTTCATATGTACTGGGCTCTAAATATTGATAGATTGATTCGACATTGAGGTAGCTTGAGATCAATAGTTACAAGTGCGATTTGTTCTAACTTCTGAGTGACTCTGCAGCTGCAATGCTACCAAGTTGTAGTAGTGGCTCACTACCATGTGACCCAATAGTGTTACAGAATATAGCTAAAGAAAAACTGATTTTATTCATGTGACTTGATCATAGGCATAGGACCTAAACAATCTTGATGCAGTATAATCTATCTTCGTATTTGTGTAAACTGGTTTTCAGTTATATTTGTCATTTTTTGGTCTACGACTACACTTATGCTTTCCATGAAAAAATGTTAACGTTCATATCTTCTCCATACTGTGCATCCATTTTAGTCACTTGTTTTTGAAGTTAAACTGATAGAATATAATGAGTGACTTCTCTTCACCACTTTTCACTTAATATGAGCAAACTACATAGGTTTTAGGGACATAGGTTGATTTGGTTGCAATTTGCTTGGGAGCTACCAGCATACTCCCCAGCATACAGTGTTCCCACCTTACAGGTTATAACTGCAGATCTTTGGAAATCAAACTAAATTGCAGCATGGGGATGAGAACTTTTGAATACTCGAATGACAATAAATTGGTATATCTAATTACTTAAAAGTTCTTACAAAATGTAAGGTACGATTGCTTCTTTCTGTCATATTGGTTCTTCTATTTCAAAATTCACGCATTGCTCTGCACAATGGCTATTACCCAAAAAAATTATCTATATCAGTGTCAGCTGGAAATTTAATGGTTTAAGCAATCCATCTAAGACACAAAGGTCATAGTGCTCTACTTTTACATACAGTTAGATGTTCATACTGACTCATTTTTTATCTACATTGAATGTGTATAACATATATCATTATCTGAACCATCCACCTCTTCTTTAGATCGTTTCCATTGCACAGCATTTTTTTATTATAAATTTGAAACAAAAATAATAGAAAAAAAGAAACGAGTATATAGAAATCCTAGAAACTTGCTGTTTTGTTGGAACATCCCTGCTGGCAGTTTTGGGTCCTGAAAGTTTTTTATTATTTTTTTAAAAAAGTACTTTGCCGAGTGCCCCTGCCCAGGCACTCGGCAAAGTATTTTTTAAAAAAAATCAGAAATTCTTTGCCGAGTGCCTAAACAGGGGCACTCGGCAAAGAAATTATTTTAAAAAAAATAAAAAAAACTTTGCCGAGTGCCTGGAAAGGGGCACTCGGCAAAGTAATTTTTCTTAAAAAAAAAACTTTGCCGAGTGCCTGGGCTGGGGCACTCGGCAAAGTAATTTTTAAAAAAAATAAAAAAAAACTTTGCCGAGTGCCTGGGCTGGGGCACTCGGCAAAGTAATTTAAAAAAAAAATTGCCGAGTGCTGGGTCGGGCACTCGGCAAAATAACCGGTAACGGCCGGCGCCGCAATGGCCGAAAATATTTTGCCGAGTGCCGCCCCAAGCACTCAGCAAATTTTTTTTTTATTTTGCCGAGTGCCCCGATGAAAAACACTCGGCAAAGACCCTTTGCCGAGAAAAATTTTGCCGAGCGGACTTTGCCGAGTGCTACACTCGGCAAAGCCTTTGCCGAGTGCAAATGGCTCTTTGCCGAGTGTAAAAACACTCGGCAAAGCCGCGGCCTCCAGTAGTGTGAGCAGAAGAGGAGAAGTGATAAAACAGGCAAAACTTGGCACGAAAAGGTACCAAATTAAAGAGAAAAACATGAACTCTTCACTCTGCATAGTCTCTATATGAAGCGCCACAAGATAAGGATGTATACCCTCAGTCTCAAACTGAGTCAGATAGTTGCTACCGTACGCACTGCTCCTGCTCGCTTATCTACCGAAGCCAAAACACTTGTTTTTGCGGCCGGTGCCATGAGACTGCCCAGCAGGATCCTAACTATCCGAAGCTTGAGTTGGCCCCCCTTGAGCGGTGGCCTCTTCTCCTTGTTGCAGCCGCGGCCGTTGCAGGCGGGGTACCCGCCGCACTCCATTGCAAAGCTTCTCTGATTCCTTTCTCTCTACTAGCCCGCAGTCGTAGGCTTTTGCTATCTCCTGGTGGGGGAACTAGCGCTGCTGGTGGAGAAGGCGAGAGCCGGATGGATGGATGGTTTGCGGAGGGGGCGTACGTTTTTATAGCTGAGGTTCTAGCACTTATTGCGTTTAGAGATGGGAATTGGAACGCACGTTCTTCATTTTATCGGCTGGGGTCCCGAAATAAAGTTGTACTAGCTCGATGAAAAAACTCGAAACTCTCAGTTTTTTTCGGAGTTGGGCGATTTTGGTTTGACCAAATTTATATATAAAAATATTAGTATTGAATATCATTATTTAATTATCAAATAATATTGTGCCATTTTACTCACATAATACTTTGGTAGTCTCTTTCTTCATTAATACTATGTCATTTTAGCATTTTTATTAATCTGATGCTTATTTAATGCTCATGAAACTCTTATGACATTACAGCTACAATTGTACTTTTTTTTAGGGAGTACTTATTTTTTCACCTAACTTGTGAGTTGTGAATTGTGATCCTCCTAAGGTCAATCTTAGTGAAGATTTCATATCCTAGTTTTTAAGACTCGTATAACCGAAACAGTATAGTTTATCTCCATGAAACTTATTCTATTCCACAAAACTTTCATGATCTCTCTTCTTTTGTATTATGCCACATCAGTATTATGCACATGAAACTCTCGTGAAATCTAACCGAAGCTGTCCTAATCGAGCCAATCGTTACTAGTTTTCCTGTGCCATCATGTTCTGGTTGTAACCAGGGGTGTTCCTGTCTGTCAACACGACACGGAAATGATGGATTTTGCATCCAGTCCCATCACCTCATTTTGGCTTTTCTTCCTAGCAGTGAATTGTCTCAGCGACACATTTTCACCGAAAACCGAAAACCGAACCGAATCGAACCGAAACCGAACCGAACCGTCGGTTTTTCGGTTCGGTTTCGGTTTCCTGCTTGGTGAACTTCGGTCTTCGGCTTCGGCTTCGGTTCTTAGCTCCAACCAAACCGATCCACCGAAGAACCAATGTTTAGTTCGCAAGGTGAAGAAGTCCGCAGTCAGCCAGTCAGGCATGCAGCGTCGCAGCCGGCCCACCAGTTATGGACTTACAGCCCACCAATACACCTAGTCCCCGCCGGCCTCACGCATGTACGCACCACTCCTAGGTCCTAGCCGCACCCTAACCCTATCCTTCGCCCTTCAGAGTTCGAGGCGGCGCCGCCGAGGCAGGCCAGCAGCGGCGGACCGGCGCGGCCACGCGGGTGTTCGAGAGGACGCCAGTTGGAGGCGGCAAGGCGGCTGCGTGCGGCGCGGTGGCGCGTCTGCAGATCCGTCCAGGGAGCGGTTGCAGCGGATGAACGCGTTCGTAGACTTATGTGAATGCTTGCTACTCTCTCTGCTTGCTTGCTTCTTCCTGGTGTGAATGCTTGTTGCCTGATAAAGTGAATTGTTCGTGGGCCGATTTGCTCATTTGCTTCTCCCTTTCGTCAACTCTGATTCGCCGATTCACATGTTTCTCAAGTTGTGTCATCTTCCATCGGTTTGGTCGGTTATAACCGAAAAACCGAAAAAAAAACCGAAACCGAACTCGTCAGTTCTTAAGTTTGTGGCCAACCGATCGGTTGCTAGTTTCTGCAAACCGAAGTTTTTGACAACCGAATGAACCGAACCGAAACGTCGGTTAAAACCGATTGCCCAGGCTGAGAATTGTCCATGAACTCTTTTTCTTGTGCGCAGCATTAGCCTAGTACTATCACTGAATAAATACAGTATGCTTTTATTGCAATTATCTTCGCACTATTGAAATCTCTAATACCCAGCAGTGATATCAAGAGTTTTTGCATCCCAATGGTAAAATGGTCAGATACGCTTTTATATAACAAATGCGGGCTAATCTATATCATCAGAAGGGCCACCTAAACTATTCTAGCAATAATAGTCTTTTGTTGTTATGCACAATATTAGTTTATATAATCAGATACGCAGAGGTAGTCCCAGTTGCAGAGCTTCATCCTGATCCGTGGATTGCCCGAGCGGCGTTGTGAGTTGCAATAAAAAAACAGCACGCATGGACTTTAGCTGGCTCCACGCGAGCGATGAACGGATTGCCCGAGCGGCGTTGTGAGTTGCAATAAAAAAACAGCACGCATGGACTTTAGCTGGCTCCACGCATGTCCCGTTCGCTGGAAGGAATTTGGAGGAATCTGGATGGTTTTAGATGAATTTAGAGAAATTTATGAGAGAAAAATATTATTTCGGATGAAAAAAAAAACAGATCAAACTAGGTTTAAAGCGAAAGGAGCCATAACCTCCTCCTAAGCCTAGTCAGCTGGCGACTTCAACGCCTGTTGGGGACACCTTAAAGAGTATTGAAGTCGCTAGTTGGAAGTTGGAACCCTAGTTAGGCCCTGTTTAGATTAAAAAAATTTCATCCCAAAGTGTCACATCGAATCTTGCGGCACATATATGGAGTACTAAATGTAGACAAAAAAAACAAAACTAATTGCACAGTTGGGTGAGAAATCGCGAGACAAAACTTTCGAACCTAATTAGTCCATAATTAGACACTAATTGCCAAATACAAATAAAAGTGCTACAGTAGCCAAAACCAAAAATTTTTACCAACTAAACGCGCCCTTACCCAACCAGGAGGAAAGATGAAAAGAAAACTTACAACGCTAGCTAGGACTCAAGTGCCTAGCTCGCACGTCTCCTAAGATTTTTTTTTTTAGTCTAGCACATCTTTACAGCACGGTTACACCGGTCATGTTCGGTTTAAGTATTCAGTGAATAAACAGTATTTTTCTCTCGTAATAAATTAGCGAATAGTATTTTTAGCCATGACTTTTCAGGTCACTGTCCAACTTTTCTCTTTTTAAATTGTTTCTGATCTTTAGGTCAGCTGGTGATTTTTACGGCCTTTTCAGCCAAATGAATAGGGTCACTGTCCAACTTTTCTCTTTTTAAATTGTTTCTGATCTTTAGGTCAGCTGGTGATTTTTACGGCCTGTTGGCGGGGACGTCTAAGAGCACACGGGAGCATGTTCCGTTGGTATTAAAGCTAACGGATAAATCAGCTAAAATTAATTTATTATAAAAAAATACTCCCTCCATCCCACAAATCAGTTCGTTTTGGATATGATTTAGGATACCAAGGAGCAATTAAGTAGAGTGTATTTTTCCCTGTATGCCCTTATTAAATAGGGCTGTGGGTATCATTTATACATTAACCGTGCGTAGCTGGGGTGGTATGCACGCTGCCTCCTGATCTAGAAGGCCTCAGTTCGATCCCTACCACGCTCGGCATTTTTGCAGAGGTCACGAATTTTGCATGGCAATTGTGCACTCGGCCGCGTTTTTCGCCTTTGCACCGTCTTCTCCGACGCGACCTCCGCCGTCATCTTTTCCAGCGCGATGGACTCCGGCGCCGACGCGATCGAGGCGCGAGCTGCATCTGTTCAATGCCCGTCCTCATCTTGCATGCAGTCATGCGCTAGCGCCGCTCCGCGTTAATGACCCGTGCGGTAACCGAAGAGGCCGGGGCAAACTCGTCTACTTTAGCCGTGGTCCACTCAAAACAAACAAATATGTGAAAACTGATCTACAGCCCAAAATAAACTGATTTGTGGGATGGAGGGAGTACTCTAGATTCAAACCGATAAGGCGACTGATATATTCGAGCTAACAGCCCTCGACGGTTTCAGCAGAAAGCTGATGACAACACTCTCCAAGGCAGGCAGCATAGTAGCTCTATATTTAAGGGGTCCACTGCTCTCTCACACAAGTCGCTTTCATCTGTACCTCTTTCTACCCTATCCCTCTACTTTTCTGTAGAGACACTGGTACCTCTGCATGTGACTGACACTCTACGAAGCCCCTGTCTCTCTTCTTCTCTCCCCCATCTGGCATCCGAACCTACGTGGATTGTTGGGGCTAACACAACGGATGGAGCGCGTTGGGCATGCTCTAAGATGGACGGAAGCGGTAATAATTCATAGAAAATAATCATGGCAATGTTCTGGAATGACCAAATTTTTTATTTTTTAGTCTTTTTAAAAAAAATTACAAATATGTTTCTAAAGATAAGTTTTTAAAATCTAGACCCTTAGCTTGGGGTCATGTTGGCGCCATAGACGCTGACATGGCAGCCAGCTCGGCGCCGTGGATCTTGGCGCCGACCACGGCGCTGAGCTCGGCGCCAACAATCCTGGCACCAAGCTCTCTTACGTATGGGCCTGAGGTTCATTTCTCTCTTCCTCTTTCTTTCTCTCTACCGTCCCCGCTCGCGCCGCCGCGGCTGCTCCCGTGCGGGCGTCCGCGCCCGCCATGCCACTCGACGCTACGGCCCTGCCCTGCCCCACCTGTTCGCGGCCCGCGCGCCCTCGCCAGCAGCCATGCCCGTGCGCCCTCGCCGGCCGCTCAGCCCTGCCCTGCCGCGCCACTCGGCGCCGCGGCTCGCCCTCACCAGCCGTCGTGCCTGCGCGCCCTCGCCGACCGTCCGCGGCCTGCCCCGCCCTACATGGTCCGTCGTGCCGTGCCCGCCCCTACCCGCCACGCCAAGGCGCGCGGGAGCTCCAGCCCAGGCACGCCAAGGCGCTCCGGACGCTTGCTCTTGCACTCCACCGATGCTCCACCGACTGTACAGTAAAGTAAGTTACTTTATTCGTTTGAATTGGTAATTTAGTACTTAGTTAACAATAGTTAGGGTGTAATAGGTATATAGATATTTAGATAGATATATAGATACTTATGTTGGTATAACTAGTTTTCGTATATAGTTATTACATAGTTAGATACATACATAGGTATATATTTAGTACTTAGTATATATATGTAGTACTTAGTACATAGTATACATTTATTTATCTAAATACTATAGACCTTCACGTTAGTAGTTAGCATGTATTTTTTACTAAATGACATGTGTTTCGTTACGTGTTTGAAATAGATAGACAACCTAGTGACCATATATCATGGAGGCACCGTTGAAAGCGATCGTTATGGATATGTTGAGTTTGTTGGCATGCAAAGTGTGCATGTGCTATTCAATGATAGGCCTTCATTTAGTGAGATGGTTGCAAGAGCTCGGGAGGAGCTGCATTGCCTTGGAGATGATGATGATGGCATTGCAGTTGAGGGTGTACTGCACCTAGGTTCTCCTCCCAACATCCTCAGGCAAATGATCCCAATTGGATGTGCGGATCAGTGGGAGAACTATGTGAGATCGGCTATGAAGAGCCAGCTCCAATATTTGGACATGGTTGTGCGTCGGGTGTTAGTTGATCCCATCCCTCATGGGTTTTCCCCATCAATGGGTCAGTAGGCACACTTCGACCCTCTCGTCCCAGAACCTGATATGGATGTGGAGGTTGCACCTACGGTTCTCGATGCTCAATCTGCCCCAATGAGGTAGTTGGAGATGCTTGTCAGACTCATGTTGTTGTGGTAGATCCTTCTCATGAGATCCCTTTGACACAGAATCAACCGAATAAGCGTCTTATCCGCATGGTTATTGGGAGTTTACCCCCTTTCTTACATCCATTTCTTTCATTCTTTTCTCATTTCTCTACTTATGTTGCAGGAGACATTCCTGACAATGTGGATGTGCCCCCTGTTGCTGCGCAAGTGCACTGTAGAGATGGATTCCGTGGCTCCAATGGTGTTGAAATTATGAATGATTCGGAGCCATATGAGATAGCAAGGGCTCTTGATTCTGATGATGATCACCCTGTTGGAGAACTGACAGAGGGTGATGTTGAGATGCTGAGGCGTATCTTTCCCGGCCGTCGTGATCCAAGAGTTCACGAGTTCAGTGGTCTTGCTCATTCTGATTAGGCATGTGTAGAAGGATGTGATGATGAGCTCCTAAAAGCTCCAGAGGTCAGTCCTAACATGGTAATTGAGAATGGGAGGTAATTCAAGGACCTCCCTGTATTGAAGAGGTGGTTGCAGTCGTTTGCAGTGATACGAAAGAGACCTTATAAGATATTGCATTCATATGCGGAGCGCTGTTACACAGTTGTGTGTGACGAGGAACGCTGCCCATGGAGGATTTGTGCAAGGAAGCAAAATATTACCGGAAAGTGGAAGATCACAAAAGTTGTCGGGCCACACAATTGTGCTGACCATGAGCTGACACTGAAGCATCGGCAGTTGACATCTACCCTCACTGCCAAATGGTTGATGTGAATATTGCAGGGAGAACCCAACATGAAGGTTAGGACAATTATCAGGACCGTTGAGGTGTTGTATGGAGATTATGTGATAACTTATGGTAAAGCTTGGAGGACTAAGCAGGATACCTCACGAGTTCAGTGTCGACACGCTTGTGCACACATGGAGCCCCCGCTTTGTGCCTTTCCGGGACCCTAGAGAGTGGCCTCCATATGATGGGTCAAAATACATTGTGGATCCAGCTTTTGAAATCTTACCTCTAGGAGCATATTTGTGAAAAAATTCAAAAAAGAGCTAAAAATAAAAAAAATGGTCGAAATGATGTCATCTTCAGGAATCAACATCAATCTCTACTAACTTGCAAAATAGTTTTTAAACAGGAGTTAGCTCAAGTTAAGCTTAGAGCTAAGAGAAATCTGTCTCCGGTTACAATTATGGCTAGATAATTTTGTGAAATCTTGTTTATTTCCTTTGTTTCCTTCTAGTTTTTTGAGTTGTATCAAGCAGACTTTGATATTTAAAAGTTTGATAAAGTTCAGCAGGGGGCAACCCTTCCTGTTTCTCTAAAAAAAATGGGTAGAAGTTGTGCACCGAAGAATCTGGAGGCAGAACAACAAATCCAGCACCAGAAGCAACACATGCGACCACTGTCCACAGATGGCTTGAAATAATTGCAGTCACACAGACCGCCAGCCTGTTGGTTTGGTCATAAACGATCGTAAATTTTCAACAAAAATAATATTTTTCTCTCACACCAAACCAGCCAGCAGTAATAATCTACGATCGTATACGCTCGTTTCAGCCCTAGCCTAACAGGCTGCGCGTTGCGCAGGCAAGCACCCTTTTTTGTCAGACATGCTGGATGCTGCAGGCTGCACGCTGCCCTGCTGGGAGGGTCCGGGGGAGTACGGAGCAGTTTGGTTGGGAGAGCGTGGATCACATGGCGAAAATGGGCGTGTTCTATGTCAAGAGTAGTTGTAGGATTGGGGGCACCCCCGCTCAGCTCGGTTGCTAGTGCCGTAGTGCGTGTGACGTATGGGCGTCAGGGCATGGTCCCTTTTTCGGAGCTTTTAAGGTCTATGCGCGCATCGCATTCGCATGGCCGGCCCGGCGATACTACTAGTACAGTACCAGTAGGCCACCAGGGGGCCGCGTGGGCGGTGGGCGCCGCGATCACTGTGGTCCGGTGGCCGGTGGGGCCTGGTTTTTTCTGCACCGGTGTCGGTTCATGGAACCGTGGCCACGTCTTGTCCTCTTCTATACGCGGGTACGCAGCGCCGGCAGCGGGAGGTAGCATGTTAGCCTGTTAGGAGTAGCCATGCAGCATGAAACCAAAAGATAATCTAGCTTCAGACTGAGATGGCCAGATTGGTGTGTGGAGTGTTTGCCTTTACGGGGAAAAATAGAGTGCTTGTTGATCCACTAATCGGGGAATTCAACTCTAGTCGAGGGGTCATTTGGGAGAGCTCCAGCTTCAGTTTCTTCGAAGAGAATCATTCCCAACTAGCTAAACGCTCAAAATGTCAACTGATTCAGGTGAACATCAGCAGAAAATCACTTCTACATTTACACTACAAGCTAGGAGATTAAAAAAAACATGTTCCACCCTGCTCCTGCTATATTCTGGTGAGGATCAGCAGAGAATCAATTCTCATCAGCTCCCCACTTTGCTCCCTTCTAGAAATCCAATGAAATCACTCCATCAGATAATTGAGGAGCTTTGAAGAATCAGGAGCGGAGCTCTCCCAAACGAGCCTGAAATTGAGAGAGAGAGATTTGCCTGATGGTCTCTGTTTGGAATCGAAGAAATTAAAAAAAAAAACATGAACCTATATCGCCCTCATACAGTAGCGTAGTTTGTAAAACCCACAGCTGTATTTCGGCTGGGAATTTGGAAATGTAAGAAAAAAAAAATCGACACCAGTGGCCCACTAGTGAGTGGTGCCCCCGTGTGAGTGAGACGGAGCTTTCAGGTGGGCCGTAGAACTGGCGGGTTGTTGGTATAAAGACCGGAAACGATAGTGCTAGCACCCTAGCAAGACGTGACACCACCTCCTGTGATCCTGTCTGAATGCACGCACGGCGCACGAATGGCACGTGCTGCAGATGCGGCACCACAATGACTATGCCACAAAGATGTGTTGACTGGACCTGTGAAGAAAAGGAGTTCCGAGTGCCCTTGCGCTTTCAAAGTTCAAAAGGAAGCTTGCTAAAGTAAAGTGGCAACAAGATGCACGGAACAAAGAGATGGAAATGAAGTCCCAAAAAAAAAGATGGAAATGAATAATGATAGAGAAGAGAACAAAAGAGAGAGCCAAAGCCCGGGTTGTTGTACAACATCAAGTCATCAAGTCGGATGCAGTGGCGGAGTGGCCAACAAGATAATTGGCGATACAAGCAACCACAAAATCACCAGGACAACGGTAGGGTCCTAGGGAACAATCTGTTCCAAAATTTTGCTTTTGTGATAATCTTCTATGTGGTACGTCTTTTTCATGTGTACTGATAACTTACAGGCGATCAACAAAACTATAACAGGCAAACATAACTTATTCATTCTCTCCCCTCAGGTTATGGTTCAAAGAATCTATAAACCTAAAAGAAAAGAGGTACGAAGGAGGGGAAAATGAATACACCAATACATAATTTAATGGCACCTTATGTCGTGACTTAGCAACATTGGTGAAGACCAGCCAAAGGTCAATCCAATTTTATTTCCTCCAACTGGTCTTCCTGCCCATTCATATTGCTTGTCGTCAATTCGACACTTTGTTGCTCACTATCCATCTTGGGCGTCTCTAATCTGGGCTCACTGTCTCTTTGGGGTGTTTGGATCATCTGTTCACCCTCTTTTGGCGAGTCGACTTTCTTTTCATCGTCCTTTTTGGGTGTTTCAACCCCTTGATCGGTGTTATTATTGAGCTTACCGTTTGTTAACTCGTCAGTGCCGTTCTGCTTGCCCTATGCAAAAGGCAGGGTACATAAATCATAAGATTAGGCAAAGCAGAACCGTACTTTTTAAGGAAAGGCAAAGCAGAAGAGACAAGAACTAAATAAAAAATATAAAAGAACACTCCAAAGAAACTGTATAATTTATCTAGAGAAGTAACTATACAAAGAAGGCACTTTTCCAGAATGACAAATGCCAACCCCTCCGACTGTTAGATCAGTTGGAAGAACTTGAGTATAATAGTAGTCTGAACTTGTATAAATTTAATTCATGTTAGGTCGTATAGAGGATCAAATTTCGCCAAGTATGGATTGCAAGCAGCAAGATAAGTCATGGTAAGTTCAATATTTTGAATAGCCATTCCAAATGATGCAAAAGACGCATCACAGCAAGATAAGTCATGGCAAGTTCAATATTTTAAAATAAAAATGGCTGTGTGCATCTTTGGCTGGTACAGAGGCCGGAGATTACTTTCATCATCTGAACAATGACAAAATGAAACATCACTCTCAGGATTTTTCAGGGACCAGACTATTTTCCTCACAAACTCTAGAAAACTGAGTTAGTGAAATGGGGAAAAAAATCAATGGGGACGGTCCCATGGATCAACCAAGGGCAACCACTGTGGAATGTGGATTCATGACACGTGTCCATGGGCATTCATCCAACGCATAAAACTGTTTCTTAAATTTAGAAGGAATAAATCGGAATGTTTTGCTCCTTTTGCACTCAGCTGGAAAGTCTGAGAATAGATGTGCACAAAATTTTTAGTACCTTATCACACTATTACCTCACATGAAGTTTAAGACAGAAGCTGCTATAGCATTCCTAAACGTTTCAGCACCTATATGTGCATGATCAAAATTTCCCTAGATGAAAATGACTTATCATGGATCAGCCAATAAGGTATTCGACCATATTAAGGAGCGTGCTGGGAACAGGTGGCAAGCATTTTGTACTCCCACATTAGTTGATGTTGCTGTTTTGGTTGGTTATGGTGTCTTGTGTTTAGCTTTATTAATCCCCTAGTTCCTTTTCTGGTGTCGTTATTCTTGTTTTTGTTAGCAAGGTTACTGTTCTTTTTTTTAAGTTGCAACTCCTTTATTTTCTTCTAACTAATGCAAGACAGCTCCTGCCATATTTTTCAAAGAGAAAAAAGAACATCAGAGGAACCACATTGTGACATTCCTCACTTAGGAGTTCAGGTAAAGAAGTTATTGTTATAGCTGTGTTACTGCATTCTATAATATTGAAACAATCCTAAACTCCTAATCCAATTGCCAAAAGAATATACCTTGTTCTTGTCTCGCCATCCAATGGAAAATGGTGCAAGCAAACTTATCCTTCTAGGCTGGAACTCCTGTGATGAATCTTGGTTCCCTTGGCCTGGTGATGCATCTCGAGTTGGGGTCCTGTAAGGAAAAATATTAGGAAACAATATCTAGTTAGCATTTGGAACAGCAAATGAGTGGAATGTCTAATGGAAAGACTATGTCATGTGGGGCAACTCATTCAAAAGGCGCGGCAAACATGCCAGCAAGCAGGCAGCTACCAGTGTCTGATCAAGCCAAATAAGCAAGGCTAGAGCTTAGCTAAGAAGGTGCTCAAATTGAGAGAGAATTAAGGCAATAAGATAGAAAGATTGAGAGAGAGAGAGAGAGAGAGATCTAGGGACTGATTGAAACCTGGCCACAGGCCTATGTATAGCCTTCAGCTCCAACAATTGGGAATCAAGAATGAATTAGCCTCTCTCTTCTTCCCTCTAATCAAAATAGGGAGCCGAGGGGTAAAACCTCGCTCTCCTAATTGAGACTACGATCTGCATAGTTCAGGATCACCTCCAGCTCCACCTTCACTGCCGCCTTACCGGCGACATAACAGACTACTTATCAAATCACATCTATATCCGTTTGAAAATAGGGAAAGAGACCGAGGGGGGTTTTCCTAACTGAGGGCAATAGCAGATAACCGGACAAGAAAAAAAAAAGAGAATTAAGTAGTTAAATAAATTGATCGTTTAGTGCTATTGCCTTGCCAGTGTTAGTACCAATCTGGTAATATAGCATTAAACAAGACCAGAGCAATAGTACCTTGGAGAAGGAGAGGGCGATGGCAGCTGTGCTTTCTGCTGACTAGATTGGTACTGAATGGTTGCCTCTAACATAGTTTCTGCCATAACTGCTCTGTTCTCCATTTGAGTAAGTGAAGCCATAGCTTCCTCGTACTTCTCCTGAATAGAGTAAGTATACAAGCAGCGAATCATAAAACTGAACAAGAAACCATTTACTTGCTTCATTAAATGATGTGACATATTCAGGCCCAAATATTAACAATAAAGCCAGAGAGCTCCAGTATTATAAAATGGGAGAGAGCTCAACCATCTTCTCCAAGCACTCTAAATGCAGCCACATAGGCTTAATAAATAGTATAACTTATTAAGCAGTGGTATCTCATTTCAATATAAGCAGAGGTATCTCATTTTAAAAAAATAATAAATATAATTTATTTAAAAAAACCCAGACATATGTGCAAGCAGTGGCGGGGCTTAGTTGTGGCCAAAAAAGGAACTGCCACTGCGTGCAAGTGCATTGCAACATATAGTTGTGTACCAATATAAATGTATCCACTATTTATTGCAAAGACTGTTGTACTTTTTTGAAGCAACCTAGATACAGGTGCATATGCATTACAACGCGTAGTTACATTTAAATATCAATATATGCTGTAGGAACATTTTTTTTAAGAGCAGGAAGATAAAAAAAAATAGTTGTTTTCATATGCAAACATGACAGCCAAACTCAGATCAAGACATAGCAGACAAACACAACGGCATGGATTATAGAGGCCCAAACTGAATTAACCTGGAGTATATGTGCAGCATATTTTTGAGCAGCAGCATCTTGCTCCGCACAGATACGGGCATCCTCTGTGACTTTCTGCTCTTGCTCTACACGCATCAGAACCTGCAGTTGACCTAATTGTGTGTGACTAAAGAAGATATAGTGGTAACAAGGTTCATTTAAAGCATCATATGTGCAAGAACTGCACCTGAAGCATTGCTTGTTCCTGTTCCTGCTTGTCTGATAGAGCTTGCCTTAGCTCGGATAACTCTTGTTCCAATTGCTCAACCTAGGAGATAGCAAATGTAGAAACAATCATATTCCAAGGAAACAAGAAATTTCCATCTAGTAAGTTTAACTACTTAACTAATAATAATTATTAAATTGAAAGCATATTCTAACCGTTAGATTGACTTTAAAAAGAGATGATACTATATTGCAAATTTGGGTTCAACATGCAAAATCAACATCATAAGAGACAAACATTCTAAAGAATAGTATTTGCATTTACCTTTGCACTTAATTCACGTCTGTTATCTTGCTTAACCATCTCCATAAGTGCTGTCTCTAATTCATCAGCCCTGGATACAGATGACAGGGAAAAAGCAATATGAAGAGTTAAGTACCAATGTTTAATAATCATAGTGAATACTCAACAAAAGGATTGACTCTTCTAATGTAGGACACTAAATGGGGCTATGCCCCTTCTTCTAGAATTGAAAGGAACACAGTGTCCACTCCTAAATACGAAAAGAAAATGCATCTTATACACTATTACCACCATCCTTTGGTGAAAGGCTTTCCTGGAAGAAAGTTGAAGATGAGTCGTAAGGAACATATCTCTCATCTTTCAGTGGTCGTGTTTTTAGTGTTTACTTGGCAAGTCATGTTTTTTTTTGCCCCACTACAGGTTGAATAAATCATCTACTAGACTCCATTTACTTCTTAAGATAATGATGCACAGCTATGCTGCATGTTTGAAAAAAAAGTATGTATCTCATCTTCATCATCCTCTCCTGTTAATCTTTGAAAAAGTGGCCCAGACATAGACCATGGGTACCCAAGGTTGCAAGTAAACAATATGCAAGGATCAATGGCTTACCACTTCAGAAGTCACAACCCACACGACTAAAGTCATACAATATAATTTTGGTGATTTGATGACATCAGTGAATAAAGTATTTTTCAAATACCACTGTCCATATGATAAACATGTAAGCTCAACTAATTTTGACTGAAATCCATCAACCTTGACTAACTTTTGACGCATAAAGACAACTGTTTTCAGTACATCTACATGAGCTCTGTTGGTAGGGCATTGTGATGAAGGTGGGAACAAAAACAAGTTTCAGCCACAGAACAACACGGTGGATCCAGCAAGTGGTAAACATGACAGGAACTGTAACCTGATTGACCTAACTTCAAGAATTGATTAATGACTACTTACATTGGTGCATGTACATGTTTGTTCATATTATGTGGACAGGAAATGACTCAATCAACCTAAGGGTCAGAGTCTTGGATATTTGAAACCAACCTCAGAACAGCTGATCTTCTCTCCTCTAGCAGTTGGCACAGCTCACCCTTCAGCCAGACTACCTGAGATAATACATCCAAATATAAATCCTTAGATTACTAGAGCAAAAGTAACTATTTTAAGTATGAATATAAGTACAGAAACTCAAGGATAAAACATAGGAACCGAAGACTAGTATTCAGATTTGTTCACAATGCTGGAGGATATGCAGGATGCAGAAATTGCTACAAGACGCCAACAAGATACAAAACCTGTAACTACAGTTCCTGAGGGACATGCTAGCCTGCTAACTACCTGCATGATTTATTGGGCCAGGAGTTCTGTCACTTGGTGGATAGTGGTAATGCCAAATGCATTTGAATGAATCACCATAGTGAGAAAGTGGCAAAATGCAGGTCAAGCTAAAAGATTTCAAGCAATAATCCTTGTGGAATACATCGTAACCTATTGGACCTTAACTAATTTTCTTTCAAGAAAAAACCAAGTCATCTGCTTCAACAAGAACCAGATATAACATCTCTTGCTTTTCTGACCAACCATTTTATCCTTCATATAACATATGAAGCAAAAACGAAAAATGATGGGTGCAAACACTTTCTTCAAATGCTAACTGTGCATGAGACTATCAACTTCACATAAATTCGTTGAACATTGAATAACCTCGCTAATGGAAATGTTTATGTGAGTCAATTATATTTCTTTATCTTATTCAGTTTGTCCTAAGTTTAATGTGAAACCTTTTATGATTTGGAGATGAAAGAAAATTTAGCATATTGAGAAGGATACCTGGTCTTTAGGATCAGGCAGAGAGTCAATCTCAGAGTTGAGAGTGAGGCCATGATACATATCATCCACATTACTACAATTGGCTTCTTGGTTCTTATCGCCATCTTTTAAATCATTTGACTGTTCTTCTGATAACGACACCAATGGTTCAGTGTCACGCTTGAAATTATATAGCTTAGATGCAAGACTGTTGGTGTCCCTCCAGACACGAAGACCTTTTGCTCTCTGTTCCATTGAAGAGATAACAGATGGTCGGTGTTTATTCCTCAATTCTTGCAGTCTTGCTTCACCTACAGCTTGATATCCCATGCAAGCTGTTAAAACAAGCTGGCTACTGTCAAAAGTGGAACCAGCTAAAGACTGCAAAAGGGTTACTGCATCCCCAGCATCTTTTGTTGTCACAAGTGCAGGACCTGCAATTAATAGTGGTAAGAAACCTCTATCCAGAATGTGACTTCCGAGATACTTGGCATTAATAAGAAAAGGAGGGACCCCAGTACCATACAACTCCATCAGTGCAAGGGCTGTCCGGAACAGCATCACACGGTTTCCCTCAAAGAGAAGAACATCCCACACACGAAGCACTGCAATGTTTAAAATAGCAGTAAGTGTTAAGAATGTTTCTAGAGAAGATAATAGCTTATAGTCTACTCAAGAAACAGAATATTAGTCCAAGCTTACTTGCACAAAGACCAAGGAAGCATCAACTACAAGAAATAGTTAATGACAACAGACTTACACTACAACTACCCAGGGTAGAAAGTGTCACTTTACAGTTTTGCAATAGAAATCACGGTCTTTTAAAGGCCCTACTGGTTGAAATGCGGTTCTCAATAGACCTATCTTATATTGCAAAAGCAGAGAAACATCATTTTGAAAAGGAAAAAGTAAATGTTCCAACTAACACAAAATAAGGCTTACCACTTTCCCAGGGAAGCATGTTCATAAAAATAGATAGGAACCATGGACCAGTGACCCACGCAACTTGTACACCAAGGTAATCAAGATGATTTACTGGAAAAAAAAATACATGAATGTTCTTGTCAATCTTGTGCAGTTAATATGTCTGACAGTCATGTGGTACAAATAATGGAATATCTATGGAATAAGTTACACACCTAACTTTGGGAATCTCTCTCCAACTAACTCCTCTAAAACAAGCTGATCCACCTATGGGGAAACCAAATACAGATGATTTAATAAGAAACAGAGCAGATTAAAGGTCAAAGAATCGAATATCAGGCAAACATTAACATACAGAAAATGATACTTCATAATACCTGAGATTCGATCATTTCTTCAGAGAAGTAACCATCAAAATAGTCATCCATAATGCCTGTCAATGCCCTGGACACCATAGAAACACACAAAAAGATGTTTAGTTCAGCAGTACACTTGTGAAATCAACATTTCAGCAGAAATAACATAAAATACCACACATATTCCATAAAATTCCACTGCAGAACCTACCAAAATGCATTCTCCTCTGTCATCAACAGAAGTAGCAAACCAGCAAAGAAGTTCATTGCCTGCAATATTTTTATGATTAGTCTTAGCTATGGGTAGTCAGTGAGCATGTGAGTGTGAATGCTTGACAACTATAATACTCCATGCAAAAGGAGTTTTTTTCTTTTTACAAGTTACATTTCATGGTTGCAGGCTAGAATTTCAAAAACATATTTAACCTATATGTTACACCACACCATTGCATAACATTTTGACTACCATCGGAAGGCATAAAGCAGCATAAAGAATTTAAAAGGAACAATTACTTTGATAAGAACGGCATGTAAGCAGAATGCCTGGGGGCCGTCTTACCCCTTGCAAGTCGAGTTTTTAAATATTCATAACCTGTCATTTCTAAATGAGAAGTGCAAAACTGTTCAGGTGCATTTTACTATGCATTCAAAGCAGAGAATCTTTATGCAGCAAACAGAAAGAAACACTTCATGAACACAAAATCTACATCGACAGAACCTACTCCTTCCAAAGAAAAGGAATTATCATATGTAGCGTCCAGTAAAAAACAGCCACATGTGCACACAGTTTAGTTCTGTAAGAACTTAGCGTACATTTTTTACTTTAAAATGCCAGAAATTGATCCTTTTTTTAAATAGAGTTTTTTTCCTTAAAAAATATGGCCTCTGACGATCTTGGTGTTTATGGCTGGCGTCCAACTTATGGCAAATTGGCAATGGTGCAGACTGCCAAATTCCCAATGGTTATTCCCACTGTTAAGCATTGTTAATGTGTTGAAGGAGAAGGACATATTCAAATAGAATCACACCTGAAAACTTGTAAGGGGTTCATAACAAGCTAATGACATTCATTGACATGAAAAGTAATAATAGTAATAAGCGTTAAGGTAGAGATATACTTGGCAGTAACCAACTGATGGATTATGTCGAGCATAAGCTGTGAGCAAGCGTCTTAAGGCATTTCTGCCATCCTCATCAAGGGCAGGATGTCCTGGAAATGTTCTAGGCAAATCCTAAAAGATCCAAAGTAAGAGATGACATCAACAAATGAATATAGAACCCAGTTAAGAAAAATATAAAACTTTATATACCTTCTCTATTTGCCCTTTCCATTTTTCAGAAGAAAATGGTTGAGATGCTTTCGATTTTCCATCACCACATTCTGTAGTCGGAGAATCAGAACATTTGTTGTCCTCTCTTTCGCTGTCCGCTGCAAGGAGGCCCTCATAGTACCCTTTGACCCGACGAGCTCCAATACCAATAAAAGCTTGCCATAGCTGCCACCACAGATCAAAAGGATTTGATGTTTTAATAGAACAGTTGATAAATTATATGCTAGAAAAATGCAGGCTGTACCTCTCCTCTCAAAGCCATTGGAAGCCCATCACGGACTAAGCATTCTAATTCTTCTTTCCAAGGATAATGTTCTTCTTGATCTGCGCCTTTATTTGTACCTGAGTCAGCATTGGCTATGTCAGTTGCAGGCACTTCTTGGCTAGGATCAACCTTCTCTACATCATAGAACTCATCATCAGAATCCTCCGATGGCTTGCTCTCTTCAGAATTATCAGGGCGGAGTTCATCCCTCGTATACCCCTCATTAACAGACGAAGATTGCTTCTTCTTCACACGTGAGTTCATCATCTCCTCAATATGGCCCAAAGAGGGCCTGATTTCAGACCATATTTGGATCTTATGTGGTCTTGGCTCTGTCCTGCCATCCTTGGCATTCTTGCCAGCAGCTCCTTCATCCTCGTTGGATGGTGTGACCTTGGCGTCCTCTCCAGATGATTCTCCATCCTCAGCCTGCCGATCCAGAAAATTCTTCCATCTGTCGGACCTCTCCTCTTCCTCCTCCTGCAGACTCAGCAGCACCAAAGGAACTCAGCAAGATGCAACAACACGATGCAAATATAGTTATCACCAGGGAGCGGCTCTTCCACCTTATAGATGTTTGCATACTCTCTGTACCGCTGCAGGTGCTGTGGGCGCACGGCGAAGCCATAGGCGTCTCTGTACCACCACCCAATGCACCAGTCAGAAATGTACTAGTTGCAGGTAATGCTGCTACAAGTAATTCAGTTTTGCTGAAACTCGTCCCGCCCACTAATTTTGGGTTTTCGTCTATGCTAATTACAGTAAAAAAAATAAGCTCGACAGTTTCGCATCACACGGATCCTGCTAGCGTGATAAAACAACAATTCGAACATTTCGCTACCAAAAGCAATTCATCACAGCAGAAATGCGGAGATCTAGGCTCTGCATTGCCCAAATTCGGCCCCCCAGTATCTCGGCCCGGATCGAGATCCCCGCGCAGAAGATAAATCCCAAAATATCTCCGAAACACACGGGCGGACGTTTCGAACAGCAACTCGAGAACTCCGTTGGAAACCCCCCGAAAACAGCATAGAGCAACCAGCACGAGGCCGAGATGCGCGCGCGTGTAGAGGCGAGCGAGGCGGGGCGGGAACGAACCGCTTGTGCTCGAAGGCGATGAAGGGGAGGGCCTTGGCCTTCATCTCCCGCGGCGTCGGCCACCCAGCGCCGCCCCCACCCTACCAACACCACCCTCGTCGCTGCCGGTGGCGTGGCGTCCCCGGCGAATCCCGCGACGGCGACGTCGGCCGGTGGCGCTGGCGTATGGCTGGCAAAAGCGACGCGCCGCGAAGCGTACGGGTGTGGGAGTGAGGACTGGGGAGTGGAGTGCGATTCTAGCATAGGAGTCGGTGGCAGCCCGATTATTATTGTACTGCTGCTCTGTGCTCTGCTAGTCAGCTGCTGAGATTTGAGATTTGAGATGCGTGGCTGCGTGGCACCGCGGAGGCGCCCGCTTGGCTGGCATTTGGGAGCTCCGGAGCTGGGGCCCAGCTGGGACTAGGAAATCGAAACCCACTTTTAAAAAAGTTTTTTTTTTCCTTTCAGAACCGTCATTATAAAAGATCACAATTGATCTCGTGCTATTGGAAAATTTCAAATTTCTCTATTATCATTGCAAGAAACTTTTTTTCTATGTGCCGCTAGTGTTTATTTTTCTACTAACAGCAGTTAACAAAGCGACCACCGTGACAACTTCTGTACGTGTGTAATATTTTTATGCAAAGGTGCCGTTGCACTGTTATGCAATGGCGAAGCCCCTAAAAACAATCTAGCAAAGAGGATCTAAATATTATTTTTATTTTTCCCTCCTTTTATATGGGTTTTCTCTCGCTTTCTTCTAGACTAGGGTATGTTTGGTTCGTGACCAGAACTTGTCATGCCACAGGTTAGTCATACCATGTTTTCTCTGGCAGTTGTTTGGTTCACTGCCACAACTATGACGTGCCACACTTTCTTAGCACCATGTCCCACATGTTATAGACTTATTTTTTTGCAAAACTTTACCATAAGTGTGGCTTTAATTTTGTTCGTCGACCTTTCTCTGGCAGCCACAGTTTACCGAAGCTTTAGCGTGACACGTTTTAGTCACCAGCCAAACTGCAGATGTTACGGTATGGGTTGCATGGGGGTGGGAGGTGCACCGAGATGGCCAGATGGGGAGACAGGAGTGACGAAGTGAGTGGTGACCCTGCTCCTTGCCCCCTGGTGGCCGGTGCCCCTCGTGGATTTCTAAGCTGGTTTGAGTTGGCTGATGCTAGTTTGTTGTGAGAGAAAAACATTGTTGGTTGATTGAATAAGTTTGGTTGAAACCAACAAGTGAACAGGCTAGAGAGGGGAGAAATGGGCGGGTTCACTGTTCACTGTTCAGGTGACACGCCGAGATCCCGATCCTCCGTGTCAGGGGTAGCTGTGCCCGTTTCTGGCGTCTAAAAGTATCGTGCACAAGTGATGCGTTACGTGATACTGAACTATACCACTACACACTGTAGTGCTAGCAGACAAGAAGGTACAGTACAATGGAATTCAGTCGGTGTGTTTGGTTTGTCGCAAATACCGCTTGGGTGTCGGTCCAAATCGAGATGATGGGTACGTGCCTCCTGCACGCGATCAAGCAGCCTGTTCGCTTTTCAGTAAACGTTCATAAATTTTCAGCTAGGAACAATATTTTTCTTTCACACCAAGCCAGCAGTAAATAATTCTACATACTATACGGCCTCGCCGTCACGGCGCGAGAGAAGGGCCACGAACAGGTCCGAGGTGAAACATCTGCAGGCTGCAGCAGGTAGGCACAGCTAGCGGTGGAGTGCCGTAGCCTTTTACGCCTGCTTTTACTGTAGTAACTGTCGACCACTTTTACCTTCCGTACCATATGCGAGTTGTTGTTTGCTTGCCTCACTCAGCGTCATACGGATGCACTACTTCACCTGCACTGCAGCTGTTGGAATTTGGAAAGGAGGAGGAGGGAGGGAGAAAGGGCCGACGACGAGTCGACGTCGACGTCGACGTCGACATGATCACGTGATGCTATACAATACTCTAGCACTGTCATCTTCTCGTGTTTGGTTTTATTATTATATATATAAAAACACAGAGAGGTGTGATCCAACGTATCAGCGTCTCAGCGAGTTTAACGTCCTCACATACAATGGCTGTTTTGTTTATGCAACCACCGTTGAGGCCCAGCTCGCAGTTCCGAGTTCCGACGACTGCTGCATCCGCGTTTTGCCGTGAGCTACAGAGTGGCACGAACCGTGCAGTCCATCCCGTCTCATCACTTGGCAGGCAGATTTGGCCACCGGAAGTCCGGACACACCTCTATCTGGCAACCACTCCGTCCTGTCACGCTCATTTAACGGAAGCCACGCATGCTATACGGTATGGCCTTCGGATTAAACGTTCAGGTTCAGCAGCGAGCCTGAGAGCAAACCGGTGCGAAAAGGCGTTCACGGCTTACGGGATACGGGAGAGATGTCTGCTAGATCGAATTCGACTAGCAAGCAGGGGACAATGGTACCTGTGGATCAGCGGCCGTCCTGAAGAAAAATGAGCACTCTCACCCGGCCTTCACCTGGAGTTGTACCCGTGATGGGCAGCATTGTTTGAGGCTTTTGGCAGACAACACATGCGATCCAGACAGTCCTAAAGTTTACTCTCTGTATCATCGAATATTTGACACATACATGAAGTATTAAATATAAATTAAAAAATAATTAATTGTATAGTTTACAACTAATTTACAAAATGGATCTTTTAAACCTAATTAGTCTATGTGTTTGACAAGTGGTGCTACACATGTGCTAATAATGGGTTAATTAGGTTAAATAAATTCGTCTCACGGATTAGTGACAGATTCTATACTTTATTTTTTTATTAGTATCCGAACACCCCATGGGACACTCTAAAACTTTACACTCTGGATTTAAACAAGCCCTCAGCATGATTTCTTCTTCT
Source organism: Miscanthus floridulus (assembly GCF_019320115.1). Lineage (NCBI taxonomy): Eukaryota > Viridiplantae > Streptophyta > Magnoliopsida > Poales > Poaceae > Miscanthus > Miscanthus floridulus. Next base: position 126,997,619 of record NC_089584.1, read on the forward strand.
TCTTCTTCTTGTTGGGTATCGATATTAGGGATACCTAAAATAAAGAAGTTGGCTCGAGACGTATTAAAAGGTCTCGTTCGACCTCGAGGCCGCGGGCTCTGTCTCACCCGACCCTAAGGACGCGGGTTTCGTCTCGCCCAAGGCCGTGGGCTCAGTCTCGTCCGACCTCGAGGCCGTGGACTCCATCTTGCCCGACCTCGAGGCCGCGGGCTCCGTCTCGCCCGACCCAAAGGATGCGGTTTCCGTCTCGCCCAAGGTCGCGGGCTTCGTCTCGCCCGAACTCGAGGACGCGGGTTTCGTCTCGTCCGACGAAAACTCATACCACTTCCGACCACTCCAGGTCGAAGCGTATGGGACTGGGTCAAAACTCGTGCGGAGGGTCGGCTGGACAACTGCACCGCGGTGTTCGGGCTCATGACCGGTACTGCCGCCACGGACCCTGCGGTCTCGGGAGGGTGATCACCTTCGACGAGACGCACCATCTGCACAAACTGCACGGCGCCAGCCTCAAGGAGAAGCTGCAGCCGCTGGTGGCGACCCTCGGTACGCGCAAGAAGGGCGCCAACCTGCAGGGCTTGTTCAGCAAGATCCTGAGCACGGCGGTGGCGGGCGGGCTGCGCAGCGACATGATGGTGAAGAGGGTGTTCGTGCTGAGCGACATGGACTTCGACGGGTGGGCCGGGCCCGCGGCGGCGTGGGATACGGAGTACCAGGGCATCAGCAGCCGCCTGTTCATGGACGCTGGGTTCACGGCGCCGGAGGTGGTCGTCGAAAGCTTCCATGCCGGTGGTGGCGGCACAGAAGGGCGCGGCGCTGGTCAGCGGCTACTCCAAGAACCTGGTGCGTCTCTTCCTGGAGGCCGATGGCAGCCTCACTCCGGCCGCCGTCATGGCTGACGCCATCTCCGGCTCGGAGTACGACGTGCTCGAGGTGTTCGACTGAGCTCTCTCGTCCAATCATGCTGCTGATTGCTGTTGCCTAGTTACAGTTAGTATAAGTAAATTTTCGTGTCTAGCTTCTCCTATCTGGCAATGACAATTGGCATGGTCTCTGAAGTTTAGTTGCCTTCTGGCAGGACAGGATAGGACTAGTAACATTCAGCCTGTTCGGCTGAGCTTATACGATCGTATACAATCGTGAATTATAAGCTAGAACAGTATTTTTATCTCACACCAAACCAGCCAGCGGTAAATAATCCACGAAGTATGTCTCGGAAGTTTTAATGAATCGATGATGCTTGAATTGCTCTGCGGAAGTTTTAATGAATCGATGGATGGAATTGCTCTGCCGAACGAGTGGGTTTTGTAGCGAGCATTTGATGTGGGCTGTCATGCGTGAAAGCGTTTGATTTGATATTGCCACATGTGCTGACATTTGCGATAGTTTTCTGGGAGCCTGGGAGGGGTGTTTGGTTAGGATTTACGTAGGAACTTAGGATTCAGGAGGGCAACTCCATCTCCACTGAACCTGCTGTATGCGACAAGCAATTCACACGTACGCTTTCGACTTTGGAATAATCCGCAGCTAGCAAAGCTGCGTGCCAGCCTGGTTGCCTGATTCGCAGTGTCATCGCAGTAACCTGCATTGCCTCCGAGCACATTTCTCAACTCTCCCTTCTCTGCATTGTCCTGCTTGGCTGAACTTCTGCAGTCAGCCAGTCACGCAAGGAAACAAAAACCTGTAAAAAAAATTTCCGCACATAATTTTTTTTAAGATTTATTTAGGGAAACATAAATTTTTTTAGATATTAATCGTCAATTGGTGCAGGTAATTTGACCCAATCGGCCCGCTCCACAAAAGCAATTGTGCCGCAGTTTGGGCTGTTACCGAAGCAGCAGTTGAATCGTATTTGGCCCGGATTGAAGACTTCTTACCTTCTCTAGTGGTCATCTTCACGGCCATCGGGCCGCCAAAGACTGGGCTTGCACGGGAGCCCTCCACCATTACAAGGCCACTGTGGCCATCACGCGAGGTCACAGTGGTACCTGAGTGGACGAGGAAAAAAAAAAAGAACAAGTCGAGCTCACTGCTGCTTGCCATGCCCAAACCCAACATCTGTAATCCACTACTGCAGCTTGCTACCCAGGAGTGAGGTGTCGGTCTGCAGCGTCCATGTCCGAGCACACATGCCCATCCCCGCCTGGGGCCACGCGCAGCATCGACGCGTGCGAGTGCGACGCTGTACTTTACACAACCCATGATCAATTTTCATTTCACGGTTTGTAGATTGGATCAGATGGGTCATGGGTGGATTGCAAATACAGCGGCCGAGCGGAATTTGTCAGTTCCCATGGTCGCGAGGACGCCCGTGCCACAAACACACAACGACACAGATGCGGAAGATGAAAAAAAAAGAGATGACAAAAAATATTCCGTTGCCGGGACTCGAACCCGGGTCTCTCGGGTGAGAGCCGAGTATCCTAACCAGCTAGACTACAACGGAAGTTTGGACTAAGTTTACTCATTTTACTTTTAATCGTAAAAGAGCAATCCTCCAAGCAAATCCAATCATACCTCTGTCGGTCATTTCTTTTTCGTAAATAAGCAGGATGATTCGTTCGCTCGTTTCAAAAAAAAAAAAAAAAAAAAGATTCGTTCGCCTTCTTACAAGATATATACAAAAAAAAGGAGCGAAAAGTTAGTATCTCGATTACTCACTCCATTAGGCAAAAGAAAGGTCTCCATTGGAGATAACGGTAGAGCTACTTAACTACTAAAGTTTGATCATTGTGCATGTCTATTTAGCTCAATCAAAGCCTCTGTCATGCCTTGTCAACAATGCCTCGCTGCACTGCCACAACGAGATAAAGCTCTTTCCTGAAAATAAAGAAAGGGTCATAAACAAATGGCAAGGGATTGAATCAGAGTCTTAATCGAGGCTTCTTTTCCTAACAAACGGATCATAACCTTCACTACGCTGACACTGGCTTGGTAGGGGCAGGGTGTCATCAAACCGGTCCAGCATCATTGTTTTGATGCCAATAGGAGGAATCGAAAGGCATCACCATCCAAAAGTGATAGGGTTCTACACTCGACGCACGATCACAGGCACTCACATCACCCAAATGTATACTAGGCTTTCTTACGTGGAAATCTATGTTATAAACGATAGGCAATATAAACGACGAAGAACAGTAGATCAAATACAGGAGACATGAGATTATTTTAACGTGGAAAACCCTTCCAAGGTGGAAGGGAAAAACCACGGGCACCAGCCAGCAAAACTTCACTATATCGGGTGAGGTTACAAACGCCGGAGATTTACAACTTGGGATACCCTAACCTAGGGCCCTTCCCGTATACAAGTCTATGATGTCTATGAGGGAGGTGGTCCGTATATATAGAGAGAAAAAACCCCACACCCTCGTCTATTAGCAATACGGAACTAATAGATGGTGTAGTCCCTCTTAACGCTAATGGGCCGCTCTGCTTCGGCCCAAACTTGAATTTGGATCATAGCTCAACAATCTACACGCCACAGGAGGAGGCCAGCAAATCCTGCAAAAAAAGACAGGGTGAAAACAACCAGATCCACTTGCTAGCAAAAAGCTGCTACGGAATGCAATGACCAAGACCTCATCAGTGTCTTATACTACAGTGCTACGTAGACTCTGATGAGTTTGCCACAGTGGTACTCCTACAGGCTACAGTCCTACTACACTACACTGTCCACTGTCCAGCCACCAGGTAGGGCCATAGAGGTGTTACGCTTAACTGGATCTCTGACCAAACATCGATTCCAATTCCATGGATATGAATATGTGAATAGAGCCATTCTGAATTGCTGATGGAAGAGCCGAAAGCGACAGCGGCAGTATTGCCTAGGAGTACGAATGGACAGGTCGCGAGATGGTGGGCGACTCCCACGTGTATGTACCTGGTGCCCTGGTGGCCTGGTGGGTTTGGCCGATCCCAGTGCTTTCCATGCCCGCGTCGGTGTCGCTGTAATCCACGTGTCTGATCGCGTAGCCACACCTGTCACCTGTGTGAGCAAGAGATGCTTGAACAGAGATAGATGTTTCAGGGAAGAGAGGGGTCGAATGGACAACGGAGGATAAGGAGGGAGCAGGTTTACGCTAAGGAGCGCTCTGAGCAGTGGCGGAACAAAGACAGCACAACTTTCTAGCTGATTAATGCCACTTCTTTACCTGAAGCGGGAAGGAATCATGCTGCGGCTTTCAGGTAAACTTACTGTGGACTGAAGAGTGAAAGGTGAAGATGAGTTCGCTAGTTGTTTTCTTGAATGTCAGCGACTAAGTATAGCATAGCCTAGATTAGCTAAGATCCTATCGGCTTGCACATCTGCTGACCCGGCTGCTCCACTCACTCCACTAGGGTTTAGGATTGGCTGAGAGTGAGTGCAGCTCCAGCTGTTGTATTATCAATTCTCCTCCACTGAGTAATGCAAAACGCAGTGATTCTCTCCCATTCATCCCTCTCACATTGAAGAACGGAACAGGTAGTGGAAGTGAGGCTGACCCTATCACCCTAGTAATTTTGCTACAAGTAAAATGCCTAGAGGAGTATTGTGCTACAAACTGGGGAGATCAAGGACAGCGTGACTTTGTCAGAAATACTACATATTTGCTGAAAATGAAAAAAAAGAAAAAGAGGATGAAGGAAGCAGTGACGAATCTAGCCGAGAACATTATTGGGGTCGGCTTCATTACATGATATAAATATTCTTAAACTTTAACGGTTAAAGTTAGACAACCATATATATGGAAATTTTCTAAAATTATGTGGGCGAATTTTTAGACCAAGAACAAGTACACCGCACATCTTTAATTCACTTCTAAAAGAATAAAGTGATTATGACATGCATAGACTACTAGAATCTGGTGCGTTGTCTGATAATCGAGACTAGAGACAACAAAGATGAGAATCGGATGCAATCATGGGCGGACCAAGAAATCTGCTAAGCCCTAGGCTGAACCATGTAATAAAAGGGCTAAATCATTTTTTCTCTTTAATTTTTATAGCTGATGAAGTAAGTCTATATGGAGTTTTGTAGGCATAGACCCGGGCTACAGCACGGGGAACCCTATCCTTGGGTCCGCAACTGGATGCAATGTCTCCACTTCCACAGTGGAGCCAAACAAAGTTGATCGGAAAAGGAGTTAGGCTGTGTTTAGTTCCCAAAAAGTTTCCCAAAAAGTGCTACAGTAGCTATCACATCGAATCTTGTGATACATGCATGGAGCATTAAATGTAGGCAAAAAAAACGAATTGCACAGTTTGGTTGGAAATCGCGAGACGAACGTTTTGAGCCTAATTAGTGCATGATTGAACATTAATTGCCAAATAAAAACGAAAATGCTACAGTAGCCAAATTCCTAAATTTCGCGAACTAAACACAGCCTTAGCATTCAGTATCCATCCATCATGATTTTAACACTGCCAAAAAGTGCTTGCTTTCAATTCGTGCATTTTTTCTTCAAATTTCAGTAATCTCGATATTACTACTCGACGCTATTGGAGCCTCAATATTAATTTTTGCGAGACGCGCTGGAATGAACCTAAAATTCTCAATATTACTACTTGAGGTGTTACTTAAGACTCTTGTGACTACTAGGCTAAGGAATGTTCACAAATTACCCACCTATGCAAACATAAAAATAATATGCCAACCACCAACTTCGCCTTTGTTTAGTTGGACCCCAAAATCCAAAAAGTTGCTACAGTACCTGTCACATCGAATGTTTGCGGCTCGTGCATGGAGCATTAAATGTAGACGAAAAGAAAAACTAATTGCACAGTTTGGTGGGAAATTGCGAGACGAACGTTTTAAGCTTAATTAGTCAATGTTTGGACACTATTTGCCAAATAAAAACGAAGGTGCTACAGTAGCCCCAAAATCCAAATTTCACGAACTAAACAAGGGCTTCCTTTAAAAGTTGTGCTTCCTTCCTCATACCTCAGGTAGCATAACCGAAGCTCCGAACTATTATTATCTCTTTCATCTGCAATAAAAAATTACCAAATGAATTTTCTAACTTGTGGTGTCTGTGATGGACAGAGAGGAAAAAGAAATGGGCTTATGGGCTATGAGTCCTGGTCCCACCTGCCAGGGACCCCCCACCAAAAGGTAATGCTATTGTACAGTGTACGGTTACCGATTCGAGTCACCAGCCTATAGCGTTGTTGTGGGTTGGGCCTTCACTAGTCACAGTCACAACTGATACTCGTTGGTTTGTTCCAATTGGACAACCAGTCGAACCAACCGGTAGTAATACCTAGCATCTTCTACACTGTTCAGTCATTTGCAGCAATTATGCTTCTAGTGATGAATCATAACGTACTATTGGTTAGTGGCGTGCAGTGATACATATCGCAACCGAAGACCATACATCTATCTACTTAGAGCTTCCCTTTCAATTTGCTCCTACTTGATTTCCTTATTGGGTACAGCTTGTGTTCAACGATATCCTTTTGGAAAATAAAATGGACACACGGTTTAGCAGCCAGGACTGAACTGTAAGCTTGTTGACCAGAGAGAGAGCCCGTGCATACACGCCAGACGAGTCTTAGCGACTTAGCCTGTCCTGACGACCAGACCAAAATGCATATACACACCACCTAATTAATCACTGTACAATTGTACAAATGCCAAAACTTGGTTGTATTATAATGCAAATGCCCCATATAATTGTCTACTCCTTCAAATGGTTGCTGTAGCCCCAGCTTGCTCATGTGCAAGCAAGGAAGCGTCCACTTCATCCATGAACCGTATCGACGTATCGTACCAAAACCCCACCAGCAGGTCACCAGGGCAGCAGCAACGGCACCCTACACGCACCATCATGCCCCGTTGCCTGTATGATCAAGATAGGATAACCATCTCTTCATGATGGCTGCCAAAATTATGCAGAACCTCCAGTGCGCACTGCTCCAGTGCCCCCCACATAAGCTTGAACCTCTCCTTTTCCATCTCTGGACAGGACGCTCAATGCTGGTTGATACTGATGCGCACGATGATACGATCTCGATCAGGGGATGATGGACTTGCCAAACCTCTCTATTAAAGTCTTATGGGAACACCCCGGACGTCACAAAGACTCTCAGTAGTGCTCGTTTGATCGCTGAAAAATACGATCGAGCTACCAGTGAGAAGCGAGACTCGACCGTTTCCCTTGGCCGAGAGCAGCAGGAAGCTCGATCGATTGAGCGCTAGCTGATGATTGAAACGGGTGTCATATCATATCATAAACCGGTCGATCAGTTCGGTTTCTCCTAACGATCGTACCGTAGTAGATACCCATCGATGTGCAGAATGAATGAATGCCTCCTTTAGCGTTTTAGGCAGGGAGGGAAACAGGTAAACAACCGTCAGAAAGTGATCACAGCCATGTGCTGAGTGAGCGCATCCAAAGTATTTAATACTGCATGTACTAGTAATCCAAAGTAGTATCTCACTAATCCGTGTATCCCAAGTAAAATAATCGTTCGGTCCGCTCGCCAGTTGCCACATAGTCGCCGATCGAACGAAGCATACAGGAAACAACTTAACAAGAGGAGCCAGGAACGAACGCACTTTCATTTTCCTATGGTTTCATCGAGGTCCGTAGCCAGCGTAGGCGGCATGGAAAGAAAAATCGCGTCGGAAACGGGAGGATTCATCCGGCGCGGACGCCGGCTCTCACTCTGGTAGTATGTGTGTGGCGTGGTCTCCCTCTCCCCCACCTAACGCAACGTGCGGCCCAGTTCTTTGGCACCAAATGCGACGACCCCCCGCGGCGCGGCCTGATTGATCGGGCGGCGAACGCGACCTCTGCAAGGCTCTCGTGCATCCTCTCGCGCGACCACGCCGATCTCGCCACCCACTCGTCTCGTCTCGTGCGAGATCGTCAACTGCTCGGCTCGTCCCCCTCCCTCCCAACCTCCCCCCTACAGTCTTCAGACTATACAGAGGCGGGTGACCTTGACTCCTCGTTTAGTTTGCGAAATTTAGATTTTGGGGCTACTATAGCATCTTCGTTTTTATTTGGTAAATAGTATCCAAACATTGACTAATTAGGCTTAAAACGTTCGTCTCGCAATTTTCCACCAAACTGTGCAATTAGTTTGTCTTTTCGTCTATATTTAATGCTCCATGCACGGGCCACAAACATTCGATGTGACAGGTACTGTAGCAACTTTTTAGATTTTAGGGTCCAACTAAATAAGGACTTGCGTATAAACCACAGCGGCTCGGAACATTCTATTCCCCTATTCCCCTGTTCCGGACACCATTTCTTTAGTGCCAAGCACAACGTCGCACGGCTACGGATTTAACAAGGCCAGGCCAGGGCACGCCGGCCTCTCTCTCCGCGTAGCTAGCTGAAGAATCCGGACATCCGGTGAACCGTTGCGGCACTCAGCCTGTTCGTTTGTTGGTTTCAGCCAGAGTTTATCAGTTAGTTAATAATATTTTTCTCTCATAACAAATCAGTACTAACCGGACTTATCAGCCCAGAAATCAACTAGCGAACAGACCAGCTACCTAATAAAGAGAAACTCTGGCAATGATGGAGCACCTAATCATAGGGACGGAGCTTTGGTCTATAAACGATGTGTCCGTCTAATCTTGCATTGGTCGGGTGTGAACACTGCTTGGACTAACGAAACCGATCGGAGCTCTTGCGATGCACACTACTTTCTGAAATTTGAGGCGCAATTTTGAAATGAACGACTCAGCTTTTAATTAATTAGTTAGGTCTAATATAAACACTACCGGAACCGCAAGCTTTGCCGAGTGCCAAGAACTTTGCCGAGTTTTTTATATCGGGCACTCGGCAAAGGATGTCTTTGCCGAGTGCCCAAACTTCAACACTCGACAAAGACACGACCATCGGCAAAGCTACTCTTTGCCGAGTGCTCAGGCTTGACACTCGGCAAAGACGTCTCTTTGCCGAGTGCCAACAGGTAACACTCGGCAAAGACGTCCTCTTTGCCGAGTGTCAACGTCTGACACTCGGCAAATTTTGGCCCGCCGTTAATCCAGCCTGCCGCCGTCAACTCTTTGCCGAGTGTACAAATACAACACTCGGCAAAGAGGCTCTTTGTCGAGTGTCAATAATAGACACTCGGCAAAGTATAATTTTTTTTGCTCCTGCACTTCAAAAATTTTCACCTCTCCACACACCACATGTGGTACTCCATGCTTAAGTTTGGTGTATTTTTTAATTTATTTGCTATATTTAACTAATTAATTGCATTTCAAGCAATTTTTTGAATTAAGTTAAATTTGAACCGCAAGTGATTCAAATATTTGGAAAAATGAGTATAAAATTGATATTCATGTTATTCAACCCAGTTTGAGGCCTTACCTATAAGATTATAAGGGTTTTCGAATATCTTATTTCGGAAACACGACCCCGAGCGTGTGGTTGAATGGTTTTTAAATTCTATAAAAACCAAAAGAAGTCCGAAAATCACGAAATTTGATAAGATGTCATGATATCTTATGTGGAGGCTGTGGTAAAAATTTGAGAAGGTGTCGCATAAGTTGTCACGTACATTGCTTACAAACCGAAACATCTCCGAAGAAGTTTCATGATCGTTGAGTATGATCTGGTAAGATTTGGAGTGAAAGTAACGGTCGAGTTGTGGTTTGACTCCGAAACTTTTTGTATAGCCAATAGACATCAAAGATCATGTCGTGTTAAATTTTAGTGATTTTTTGGATCCATTTGATAATTATTAATTTGTAATTGCAATTATATAAATGGAATTTGAGCTATAACTACATGAAATCATGGTCTATTTTTCGCTGAAGCATCAAATTTGCATTGTTGAGTGAATTTGACAAGGTATTTTCAAAGTTTATTGGAACAAATTTGGAAAAAACAGGTAAAGGAAAAGGGAAAGAAAATAGAAAAGTTTTTTTTAAAAAAAATACCTTTGCCGAGTGTCCTAGGGTTACCACTCGGCAAAGTATAGTCTTTGCCGAGTGCTTTATCGATTTGACTCTCGGCAAAGATTTTTAATGTTTTTTTTTAAAAATCCCGGCTTTGCCGAGTGCCGGATCGCGGACACTCGGCAAAGGCTTGACCCAATACTTAACTGCCACGGCCGAGACTCACTCACGCACGTCCGCTCACCGCCCCTGCCAGCGCCGCCCCCCGCCCTGCCCGTCATCCTCGCGCCGCTGCGCCTTCTCCCGCGGTGCCCCGCTCGTGCCCGCCCGCCGTGCTCGCGCCCGGCGGCCGCGGCCCCGAAGCCGCCTCCACCGGCAAAGTTTGGCCCGCCGGCCGCCCCCGTCACCGCCCCGCACGCCACCCCGCCTGCAACGCCGCGCCTGCGCGTCGCCCCGCGCGCGCCCGCCCTCCCACACCGGCCGCTCCCGCCAGTGGCCCGCCGCCTGGACTCGTCTCGCCCGCGGTCGATCTCCTCCATCCGCTCGCCGCGCCGCAACCCGGAGAGGAGACTGCGCTCGGTCGAGCACCACCTAGGGTCCAGCGTCCTCGCGACCATCTCCGGCACGGCGTCCGCCCTCTGCAGCCCCGATGTCCCTGCGACCATCTCATCGTCAACATGTTTGTTTAGGTGTTTTCTTCAACAGAATAAACATGTGCTTCAGCAAAAAAATTATCTCAGGTGTTGCTAATTGTTTGGACTATACCTAGATTTTGGACTGTAGTACCAAACTTGTGCATTGCTGATACATGCCAAACTTGTGCACGAGACTCTTCATAGGCATCTTCCTGCATGGGTCTATTTCTTTTATTCCAATTTCTACATGTTGAGTACTGCAGAAGTGCAGAGCCTGAAGGCACTTGTAAACTGCTCTGATTTCATTTTGCATATGTATGGCTTGATTTTGCTCGTTCTGCTAGCTGTTCTTGAGATGCTAATATGTAGTGACGGTTACCATTCTTTTCATGCCCTCTCCATTCTTACTTATCTAATGCATTTGGCATATGAGGCTATGATTGTTGTTCTTTTGATAATCTCTCCATTATCCGTCTTTTTAGCTCGTGTAAAAAAAAATACTTGTGCCTAGCCTAGCCATACCAAAACACTCTACTCATTGTGCTTATGTATCTTGTAGGGAAGGCTGCAGGCTCTGGTGCTGTTTTGTGGAAGTCTCGACTGCTGCTGCTTTTCCGGTGTGCGTTTGTGACACGTTTCAGCTGTAAGTCCACTGTCTGTGGTCGTGATGTTCATAATGTTGTAGGGCTTTGATTGTTGTGTGTTTTACTTCTAGTTTCTTCTGAGGATATGTCTGTTTGCACCGTGTGCTGTTTGTTCATGTGTGCTTGTCTTTTGCCTACCAACTACTTTTGTAGTTATGGTTTGTGTTGCGGTGATGCCCTTTTTTCTATACTAGTGTGTCCCCGGTATTATTTGTTACTTCCTGGCATTGTGCAGTGCGTGCTTTTATGGCTGGTCCTTCGTGTGAGAGAGTTGCACGTTGTTGTGAAAAATGCCAGAGAAGACGTGTCGCTATAGCACAAGGTCTGTGCTATCCTTGCACATGCCATTACTAGCGTGCGATTTGTGTAATACCCTTAGCTGACCTCTACCACCGCTTAAAATGGGTTGGGAGGGTGTTCAGGTTTCCTTAGAAAGGAGCAATCCATACACACAATCTCAGTAGGAGATTTTACACGTTTGTATAAATAGCTATGTCTGTCTTGCACATGTGATGGCCAGCTTGTGCTTGTGCTCAGCTAAAGCAGCAGCATGCATATGCATGCCCAGGAATAGTTCCATCTCTGCTCAAAATATATTTGCAGCGATACACATCAGCATGTGATTTCAGAATGCAAATATGGTGTAGATGGATGCAAATCAACTGCGAAGGTCTTTAATTATTAGAGCAGTTCTGCTGCTACATTTTATTATACCTAATAGTAAGGAGGATAGGAATGAAAAGGAAAAGAATCTCGTATGCCCCAATGAGTGATATAGAAGCAAGCAGAGATGATTACCTTTCTAATATCTATTATAAGGATGATATGAGTTGTTTGCGCATGCTGAGAATGAGGAGAGCACCATTCTTTTTGCTATGTGATACACTGAAACAAAAGAGGGCTTCTTTCTGGTACTATCCAATGTTGCGTCGAGGAACAAGTAGCAATGTTCCTTCACACAATTGGCCACTATGAGAGGAATACTGTAATATCCAAAAACTTCAAGAGATCGATAGAAACAGTCAGCCGCTACTTTAAGTCAGTACTACGTGCTATAGGTGAACTTCGTGATGAAAGATTTCATGTGAATTTGAATGGTAGTCAAATTTCCAATCACCTTAAGACTTGGAGAACTCGCTGGAACACCATTGTGACCCTCAAGAAACTCAGCTCAACACATTTTATTAATGATGAAACTAGAACTATAATGCTAGATGAGAAGAACTACTTGACTCGTGTCCAGGTGTGTATTATCAGCGCACACTCCTTTACCTCAATAGTCACTATCACACCAAAATCAGAAACGTCCCTTATTAAAGAAACACCAGAAATGGTCACTGAAAGTAGCAGCCTCTTGTGTCCAGGTGTGTATTATCTAGCTCCAGTCATGCATGTATGCAAGTTTTTGCATATTTGTCTTGTGCCTGTGCGGACGGTCACTGAAAGTAGGAGCCTCTTGACGTTCCCAAAAAATAAATAGCAGCCTCTTGTTATTATTACTCCATAGACCATACAAACTGGAATGCCGTTCAGTCGTTCACCCTTTGTTTTTATATGGCCACTTGACGTCGCTGCCAGTGTAGCTGCTGCTGGTGCCCATCGTGAAGTCCACGTTCACGCCGGAGCCGTAAGCCTCGTAAGCAGAAGCCGGAAACTGCTGCTGCTGCTGCTGGTAGTGCAGGGCGAGCAGAGACCAATAGTGGGAGGTTCTGTCAAAATTTTCAATTAAGCTCGTATGTTCTTTTTTTGCAGAGAAGAGCCCGTCGGAGCCAAGCCGGAGTACTTTGGCGACCCCGATCGTATTCCTCGCCACTGCGGGTCTGCCTGCACCGCGTTGCCTCGCCACTGCATCGACCCGGCACGACCCCGCTAGCCTAACTCCACCGCCACCAAAGGTATAACCCGCTAGCCTGACTCCATCTAGCTAGCTTGATGGCCGCTAGATCACATAACCAAGTTAGGTGTCTCCCGTTCGAAAGGTATACGGTTGGAAGTATGCAGATCTTTACATATCTATAACCGTATGTGTTTCGAATTGTCCACATTTTTTGGATAGCCCGATGATGTGTAGATGGGGTTAGTTTTCATGGTCTACTCCGATCCGAGACAGAGTTTCGACATCATCTCCCTGTTTTTCTCCGGATACACAATCTCCCTGCCGGGACGTGTATTTGGAGAAGAGCGGGGAGGTGCTGCCGAAATTCTATCTCAGATAGGAGTAGAGCATGGAAACTAACCTCATCTACGCATCCTCGGGTGGGATTAGGACCTATCTTCACCTATTAGATAGTAGGATCCTCGTGTAGATGCAATGGATTCTTATATTACTCGCGTATATGGTAAAGGATGGATGACCGTGAGTGGATGTACACTGGCCGAAAGGGTTATGGAGACTGGACTGATGAATGGATGAAGAAGACCAATGCTTTCTTGGAAGCAGCATTTCGGGAGGCTAAAGAAATAGATAAAGTTTGGTGTCCCTGCAGCGAGTGTGAGAACAGGTGTAAACAAACAAAGGTGGACATGGGTAAACATCTTAGCAAGTATGGATTTATGGCAGACTATACCCGGTGGACCCTCCATGGTGAAGGACGTAGGAGAGACGATGTCGTTAGACAACGCATCGAGGATCTTGATGCTGATGGTGGGGTAGGAGACATGTTAGGTGACTATCATGAAGCACACTTCGGTGAAGGACGTAGGGATGAGGAGCCAGAGGCAACCGCAAAGGCGTATTACAACATGTTGTCTGTGGCACAGAAACCCCTTCACGTCTAGACAAAGGTCTCTCAACTAGATGCCATTGGACGCCTTATGGCTTTCAAGTCCTAGTGCCACCTGAGTCGAGACGCCTTCGATGCTATGCTGACAGTTTTTAGCACTTTGCTTCCGGAAGGTCACATTCTGCCAAGGAACATGTACAAGTCGTGGAGACTCCTCCGTGTACTTAAGATGCCATATGAGCAGATACATGCTTGTCCAAAGAGGTGCATCTTATTTAGGAACGAACATGCGGAAGCTAAGCACTGTCCAAAGTGTAAATCCTCTAGGTTCCTTGAGGTAGACTATGGTGATGGTCTCAAGAGGTAGCTTGACATCCCTGTGAAAATCCTACGGTACCTTTCATTCGTACCGAGGATCCAACGGCTATATATATGACCGAGGAGTCTGCGAAACAGATGACATGGCACAAAAATGGACGTCGATACAATCCAGATAAGATGGTACATCCTTCCGATGGTGAATCATGGAAACATTTTGATGACATTCATTGTGAGAAAGCTCTAGAGGCTCGTAATGTCCGTGTTGCACTAGCAACAGATGGGTTCAATCTTTATGGAATGATGGCTGCCCCATACACTTGTTGGTCTGTGTTCGTTATCCCGCTCCATCTCCCCCCCGGCGTCATCTTTCAACGGCATAACATATTCTTGTCGTTGATAATTCCTGAACACCTGGAGAATAGTATGGGTGTGTTCATGAAGCCTGTGATTGATGAATTGCTCAATGCTTGGGACGAAGGGGTATGGACATACGACCAAGCTACAAAGAGAAGCTTCAAGATGCATGTTTGGTACCACTACTCCCTGCATGACTTCCTGGCATATGAAATATTCTGTGGCTGGTGTGTTCACGGCAAGTTCCCATGCCCAGTATGCAAGATAGCTCTGAAGTTTATTTGGTTGAAGAAGGGTGGCAAGTATTCCTCGTTTGACAAACATCGACAATTCCTCCCTCTTGACCATGCATTCAGATAAGACACCAAGAACTTTACGAAAGGCCTCAAAGTTACAGACCCTCCACCGGTGATGATGACAGGTGCCACGGTCCGTGCTCAAATAGATGCTCTCGAGGTCAATGAAGTAGAAGGTGGTTTTGTGGGATATGGCGAGCAACATGCATGGACTCACAAGTCGGGCTTGGAGAGGCTCCCCTATTTTGATGACCTTCTTCTTCCACATAACATTGATGTAATGTACACTGAAAAGAATATCGCTGAGGCACTTTGGGGAACAATCATGGACACTGATAAGTCAAAGGACAACGTTAAGGCTAGAGTGGATCTAGCAACGTTATGCGATAGACCAAAGCAAGAGATGCAGCCTCCTAGAAATGGCAAGAAATGGACTAGGCCTAAGGCCAAATTCACGTTAAGCAGGCCCCAAAGGAGGGAAGTACTAGAATGGTTCCAAACGTTAATGTTCCCTGATGGGTATGCAGCGAATCTGAGGAGGGGAGTGAACTTATCTACTATGTGAATCAATGGGCTCAAGAGTCATGACTACCACATATGACTTGAGCGGCTTCTTCCGGTGATGGTTTGAGGCTATGTCCCAGATCATGTTTGGCAAGTGCTGGCAGAGATGAGCTATTTCTTTCGCTAGCTTTGTGCTAAGGAGTTATCTCGGGCCGTGGTTGCAGACATGGAAAAAATGGCACATGTGTTGCTCTGTAAGCTGGAGAAGATCTTTCCACCAGGCTTCTTCAATCTAATGCAGCATTTGATTTTGCATCTCCCGTATGAGGCACGAATGGGGGGGCCTGTGCAGGGCTGGTGGTGCTATTCAATTGAGAGAACCCTAAAGGTTGTTCGAAAGAAATGTAGAAAAAAATGCAAGATTGAAGCTTCCATCGCAGAGGCATCGATTCTGGAGGAGGTGTCAAACTTCACAATAACATACTATGGTGACAACCTTCCTAGCGTGCATAATCCACCCCCTCGTTACAATGCTGGGGAAAATGAATCGAACCTCAGCCTTTTCCGAGGGTAACTCGGAAGTGCAAGTGGTAAGACCCTCAAGACCTTGAGTCATGAAGAGTGGCACACTATCATGCTATATGTACTGACCAACCTCGAAGAAATGGAGCCGTACATGGGGTAAGTCACTATTTCCAACAAACTTGTTCTCGACTAGTCACTATTCTGCATCCAACCCCCTTGTTTCTCGTCGGTACAGGGAATTTACTTATGAATTCTGGCATCGATCAAGGGCGCCTACCCCACGGGAATTTCACACCCTTCTTAAACGGGGTGCGGGAAATGGAAAACCCAATTTAATTTCTTGGTTCAAACGCAAGGTATGTTCTAATTTAGCTCGTACTTAGTTTGACATTACAAGTTGCTCGTACGTGCGAATGATATAACGAACTATCCTGCTTGAGCTTGCAGGGCCAAACCGATGCATCTAAGAGCGCCGAGTTGAGTCAGGTTGTCGGTGGCTGTGCCTTTAGGGTCATGTCATTTACCGGTTATGATGTGAATGGATATCGCTTTCACACAACAAGACATGAGCAGAGTCGGCCCAATCGAAGAACCACAAATACCGGAGTTTTCACGCCCGCCCTTGATGGGCTCGATTATTATGGAAGAGTTGAAGAAATATACGAACTCACGTTTCATGGCCGCAAACCTCTTAATCCTATCATATTTAAATGCCATTGGTTTGATCCTAAAAAAATAAGACGGACCCCTAATCTTGGGCTAGTCGAAATTCGACAGGATTCCAAGTACCCAGGAGACGATGTCTATATCATGGCTCAACAGGACACACAAGTTTATTATCTCCCATGGGCATGCCAAGACGACCCGCATCTTAAGGGTTGGGATGTTGTGAACAAGGTATCGCCACATAGTAAACTACCTGTCCCAAACAATGAAGATTACAACTTTGACCCAAACACATATGACGGAGAGTTCTTTCAAGAAGAGGGGCTACAAGGGAGCTTTGTGATAGACATAACCGATCCGATCAGAATGGAAGTAGACAATGAAAGGGTTGATGATGAGAACAATGGGGATGAGGTTCAAAATGTGAAGGACTTAGAATTACTTCGGCGATTAGAATTAGGCAATGACAGTGATGACAACATTGCTCCTCCGGATGGTCATGATATCAACATGGAAGTAGACATGCATGATAGTGATGATGAGACTTATGATCCAGCTAATACCGATCATGATGATTATTTCTAAGACATGTAATATTATGTTACCTTCTAATTATGTTTTGTTCATTTTGCAATACGTCTTATTTATTTTACATCTCTTTCTAATTATGTTTTATTCATTTTGTATCTCTTTGTAATTGTAGGTGATTGAACAAAGATGCCAGGCGGCGGGGGTCTCTTAAGGAGTTTAAGGAAAGTAAAGTCAAAATACAAGAGGGTGGAGGAGGTAGCTCCTCCGCCACCGCCAAGGAAACGCAGGGGTCGTCAGGCTCCACTGCCACAGAGGCAGGAGGAGGAGGTGCCCGAGGAGCACGAGGAGGCGGTGGAGGAGGAGGTGCCCGAGGAGCACGAGGAGGTGGTGGAGGACAAGGAGGAGGAGGAGGAGGAGGACGACGACGAGGAGGACGAGGCTGAGGAGGCGACGGGGGGTTCCTCTTCCTGTGGTGCAGCGGCAGGGGACTCCTCTTCCTCTGGCACAGCTAAACTCTATTAGCGAGGTCCCTCGCAACTCCCAAAGCGACCGATACCTCTTGAGAGACGCCCAATGGTTCGACCCGGTGGTTCAAAGTAAGTAACTTTACATGCTGTCACTATTTTCTCATTTGTTATGTTGAAACTAATAATTTTTCTTGATCACTTGAGCAGGGGTTTCGTGATTGTGGGTGCAGGTGGTCACGGACGCCATCCCAATGGCGTTCTTGGTCTTTTGTGCAAGACACACTTCCCTGGCCTTGTTGACTTTGCCGGAGTACGGCAGCCGGCCTGGACGTTTGCCCACTACGCCGTCTGCGCAGATGCATATGATCGGAATGGCAGGATCTACGGCCACAAGGCAGAGCGGGTGATTGCGGAGCTGTGGGTAAGTATTCGTCTCACTACACTACTCAATTCATCGCATTCATTGAACATTCTTCAAATAATGATAGGATACATTGCGTCTACATACAGGATTTCTTCAGATGCGAGCCGGGATGGGAGGTGGCAGCGAGGGCGGCGGCTAACAAAGCTTGTCACAAACTCGTGGGTGACATGCACTACGAGGCGCGCCTCCAGGCCATCGTGACATACATCGCGACCTTTGAGTTTAGTAAGGTCACAAAAAAATAGGCAAGAAAGGAGACGCTGACCAAGGAAGAATACATGAAGGTAAATATATAAGATTAATACTGATTTTTTCTAAGATTAAATAAGCTTAATTTGATCTACATATACTTGATGTCGTGTAGGTGGTTCCGTGGTGGTGCACTAGGCACGGAGACTGCTGGGAGGCAATGGTGGACAAGTGGTGTAGCCTCGAGTGGTGGGAGACGCACAATGCTTGCCGGGAGCGGCGTTTGATGATGCCTGGTGCACCACACCATCAAGGCAACCTTTGCCTCCTGGCCTATGCAGCTAAATGGGTACGCTGAATCCATTTCTTTATTCTAAAGCTCAACTATGCAAATTTCTAATCATCCTGTTGTTTGTTTCGCAGTCGGCATCACATGGTGGCGCGCCCGTCTCCCAGTTCGAGGCGTGGGCAATGGCCCACAAGGGCAAGGCGACGTACGACGTCCACTACAACCCGGAGGACCCGCCCGAGGCATACACCAACTCGTCCGTCCACACCCGCCTCACTGAGTACACAGCGATGGCAAGGGAGGTCCATGGGCCAGAGTACGATCCCACCTCCGAGGACCTTGATGGAGAAGTCGTCATGAGGTTGGGAGGAGGGAAGAAGCACGGGCGGTACTGGATTGGCGACGGCACAATCGACCCGACCCGTACTAGGTCTCTCGCCGAGATTCGAGCAAGGAGCACGAGCTCGAGCCCGGCCATACGCACATAGCCAGACTGTACACAACACACGGTGCAGGCACTCAAGGTTATTTCTGTTTTATTCGTTGTTCATTGATTTTTACATACCTTTGCTTTGCGTTGTATCATTGGGGTGAAATATTGTAGGCCGAGGTGGCGGAAGAGAGGAGGCGACGGGAGGAGGCTGAGGTGAGGGCTGAGGAGGATCGACGGAGGATGGAGCATATGTTTTAGTATATTCAAGGTCTTGGAGCTCACTCAGGCTATGTTCCGCCACCGATGATATTCACTCCACCAAATGATCCTGCTGTCACTCCTGTGAGTTTCTCTACCTTAAATCTAAATGTGAATGTGGATATGGATATATGAATGTGAATCCAAATGATATGTTGAGACAAATGCACCATGATATGTGAATGTGGCTTTTGCAAGGGTAATTGTCTTTCCTTTCACAAAGCAGAAATGCTCTGGGAAAGTGTGCATTGGCACTCTACTATCCCAAAGGTCCAACAGCTATAGTAGTAGTAGTAGTACTATGTTTGTGTGTGTATCGCCATTTGTTTACTCCAAATCCACTCAGTAGCTAGCAGCATCCAACGCTGTAGTAGTAGTAGTAGAAAATGAATCCAAGATAAGTTGAAACTATGAGAACTGAAACTCTGTAAGTAGTAAGTGTTATGTGACAGTCATAGAAAACATTTGGATTGGTAGTGTCAACTGCCAAGTGATCAAAAGTGTAAACAATGAACCACAGAAATTCTGAATACACTCATTATTCTTACTGATTGGGAAGTATGGAAACATAGGAACAATTGCATTTTTTTATGGAGCTGTCGCTAGTGTAGTTTGGTGGGGTGATATCAGTGGAGTAGGAAGGGGCCCTGTGGCAAGCTGCAGGCTCTGGAAGCTGCTGCCTGGATACAAAAACTTGATACAAAAACTAGAAGTTGGCCCCCAAGTATCGCATACACCATCTGCTATGCAGGTCTGACCATGCACGCGGCTCATTCAGGTATGTTTGCACTTATGGACTACCGAGAGCAAACCGGCATGCCTGCCATGGATAATGCAAACATTAGAGATGTCGCCGACAACACCAATCTTCACATGCCTCAGAAACCATAGCCAACTGTCTATGTTCTCAGATTCTATGAAGGCAAAGGCAATAGGCACAACACGGTTCTCCACATCAACCCCGATTGCTGTTAGGATCTGACCTTTGTACTTCCCAGTCAAGAATGTTCCATCCACGTACGCACAAGATAGGGCGACGGTGCTTAAACTCTTCAATCATGCAACCAAATGACCAAAAGGCCCGACGGAGTATTCTTTTCCCATCTGGGTTCACAAAATCATCAATTGCAGTGTATGTGCCCGGGTTTCTTGTTTTTAGAAGTTTAAGTAGAGGAGGCAAGTTGTGGTATGAGTCTTCAAATGTGCCGAACCTCTTCTCCAATGCCTTCTGTTTTGCTTGCCATGCCTTGTCATATGTAATTGTATATGGCTCCTCATCCCTACGTCCGGCCTTGTCATATAATGAAATGAATCTTGTACTATAATGATATGAAGAAAATAGAGGGGGTAGGAAAGACCATTCTCTAGCCGGAAAAATGATTTTTTCAAACAAAAAGTAATTGATATCAAATCAAACAGATAATAAGAATCATAGATCATGTCAATTATATGGGGTTGATACTGCAGGAATATTTTCTAACATTAAAACCTGCTAAATGTTTCACAATGAATTACTAATAGGTCCAGTTCTGCTGAATTTCGGTTTAGGATGAATGAGAAAAAAATCAGTATTACCAAAGGAGTACATGCTTCAAACCAGCACCTTTGGCAGGCTCTACAATGGCCTCTCTTACATCATTCACAAATTTCGAACTGACACTAATATGTTGCTTTTTTTCAAGTTTTTAGAACCTACCTTAAATCTTGTCTCACACATGCAACCACTTCTCTTTTGTGTAGGGGCAATCGGCGGCGTCGAATGATGTTCATGACACACCTCCAGCTCAGGGCACACCTCCGTCGCAGTGGGACCGGTGGAGTGGCCGTCAACAATAGAGGTAGATGGACTTGTGCTTGTGATGCTTATTTGTGAATGGTGGCACTTGTGGCGGCACTTGGATGATATTTGTGGATTATATCAACTTGTGGATAACTTGTGATGATATTTGTGGACTATGTGATACTTGTGGACAACTTATGATGATATTTGTCATGGGTATGGATTATATGTGATGGCTGTGTGATATATGTGATTGTTGTGTGATATGTGATGGTTGTGTGATATATGTATGTGTGGATGCAATAAACAAAAAAATGTAAAAAAAGCAAATTTCCCAGCTATGCCGAGTGCAATGACCAAGACACCCGACAAAGGTGGGAGGCTTTGCCGAGTGTCAACCGGAAGCCCTCGGCAAAGCCTCGCTTCCTTTGCCGAGTGCTACAAGTCAGACACTCGGCAAAGCCTCCCTGCCTTTGCCGAGTGTCACATATAGGCACTCAGCAAAGCGGCCACCTTTGCCGAGTGCAGTACGAGTGACTCTCGGCAAAGAGAGCGGGCTTTGCCGAGTGCCCCCGTTAGGCGCTCGGCAAAGCGACCGTAACCGTCATCTGGCGCCGTCAGACAACTTTTCTTTGCCGAGTGGTTTACGGGCACTCGGCAAAGCCTTTGCCGAGTGCCCGACAAAAGACCATCGGCAAAGAGGCCTTTGCCGTCACCGGCTTTGTTGAGTGATCTTTGCCAACGGTTACACTCGGCAAAGCCTTTGCCAAGTGTATATGGGGATTTACCGAGTGTCATAGGCACTCGACAAAGAACCTGAGTCCGGTAGTGAAAGGAGCATCATGCATGATAATCGCCCTTTTCATTCTGATCGCAAAAGGAAACCCAAACTATGGTTAAACTCACTGTCAGTCGAGCTAGCTGGCGGGTGGCCAGGGGCAAAGCAACGCAGCTGCCCACTCAGGGCCATGGCCGACCGCCGGAGGGCCCCCGATGGCCGATCGAGGAGCACGTGCGGCTAACCACCGTGGGGCTGCCCTGGTGGCTGACAGTGAGAGAGACCCACCGACAGCGAGCTCCACCTCCACTGGCTCGCGGGCAAAGCGAAAGCCGATTAGTCACCGGCAACTCTCGCCGCCGTCTCACTCGCTCCCTCCCTCCCTCCTTTTGGCCGGTTTCAGGTGTCTCATCTCCAGCCGTCGTAGCTGCGAAAGCGGCGTGGGCGACGGCCAGGGTGTGGCGTCGTGGCGGCCGAATGAACGGCCACGGCTTCTCTACGATCGCTCGGCGCGAGTTTCAGCTCCTACCTCCTACCGGTAGACGGCTCTGCAGCTGTTGATTGCATTTGCAAATTTGCAATCGCATGCAGTTTCCAGCTGCCAACGACAGAAAGAAGCTATTAGCTATGTCACAGTTGGAAAAGAGTACGTGGTCAAGAAATTTGGTGAGCTAACCTCCGTGTCGCGTTTCGTGCGTAATGAGCAAGCAAGCACGAAGTACTACAAATCATGGTGGGGGGTGGGGAATCAAAATGTGTTTTCTGCATGCAGGATCCTATAGTATTTGATGACATTGACAAGTTGAGGGTAATGGTAAAGTTGTCCTGATGAGCATTTGTTCAGAGACCGTAATGATAGACCGTCAAGATGCCTAAAATAAAGTATTGCAGACAGGATTTCAGATCGGAAAAGCTCCACCGGGCAACGCATGGCTTGCACATCTGATGCTTTTGGCCTTTTGCATTGCAAACTGAAAAGAAGCGAGGGCGAGGCTACCCGACACGCAGTACACGCACTCGCAAGCAAGGTACAAGCATGAATTACCTGCGACACGAATTCTGTCTGAACCCGATCAGAAATCACGTGGCTCGCTCGGCCCTCTGACATCTCCACCTCACCAAATCCAGAGGCCATGCGTCTCGTTGCTGCTCCGGCATGAGAATCTGAGATGGCCGGCAGCCCGGCACCCGGCAGCTCAGATCAAGTGTTTCTCTTCTCTCTTGCCCTGGAATCACATCAAGCTTTACCCTTACCATCCCCAGTTCAGTCATTTCAATCAGCAAAAAGGGATTTGTTGCTTGGCCCTGTGTGTGTTTGCAGGGAGCAGGCAAACTTCAACATGCATGCATGCATACACACTACTATTTGCAATGTTTGTCTACAGTAAAAAAGTTGTTTTGAGAACTAAGACGGGAGCCAAAAAGAATGTGATTTGCTTGTACTATCTCTGATGGAGACAGTATACATAGGAGTAGGATTTTTTTTTTTTGGCGATAGATACTGTATACTCATACTAAAGATGGCGTTATGCATATGCACGGGCTTTGCACGCAACGGCGACAGTAACATCGCCATCAGCAGGATAACCTTGTCTGGATATCGGACTCGAAGCCAGTGGTGGTAGTGTGGCTCCAGATTATGGTCCAGTGCGTAACATTGCACTTTTTTGTTCCGATTTTTTTTTGAAAGGTTGTATTCGAGAAATAAAACAATTTCCAAGCTCTCAGCTCTCTGATCCTCATCGTACGCGACAAGTATTATTCGACATCACAGTGTAACGACAGTGTGCGTGGTGGGTCTTGGCACAAGTTCGGTAGGGACGGCCTTCATACTGCCAGTAGCACTTTTGTCCTAATAATCCAGTACAGATCACATATACTATATATGCATGCCGTATATATACTCTTACATTAGGCAGAATAGTTGTTTTCGTCCCTGAAGTATTATCCATGGCTCAGTTTTATCCTTGAACTTTTAAAATGATCGTTTTAGTCCTTGAATTCTACTTTTAAGCTCAATTTTAATCTCATAACTATGAAGATGGTCGTTTCAGTCCTCAAACTTTGCATTTTGGGCTCAGTTTCATCCGTAAAATATTAGAGTGCATTTCGATCTTTATACTTTTATTTTCAACACAACTTTGTCACCCCAAAAAGAAAAATTTATATTTTAGGTATAATTTCATCCATGAATTATCAAAATGCATTTTTGCTCAACTTCGTCCTTTTTCCAACACCATCCAATATTTGAGATGGTCAGTTATCATTGGGTACTATTGTCCCTAGCGTCGTTCCAGCTACCGAATCGGATAACACACTTTCAATATTTATATTCATATTCTAAGATGAATATGAATGTAGATCTAAATATTCTTAAATATGAATTATTTTTAGCCTATGGATAAAAATACTATTTTTTTTTACAAATGGTTATTAGTTGATCCTAACTCTAGAAGTAGTTAAGGAAATAATTATAGATATGCTATTGTTCCAATATATCCATTTACCCACAAAAATCATTTAGTCGGATATATAAAAACGGTACCGCTATAAGGTAACATTAAAAATAACAGCTTGGAATTATTAATGGCCAGTAAAGAGTTTTTGAATTAATATTATTTTTCTATCTTCAATCGCCGGAGGTGTTGGAGGTGACCAGGTGCAACAGTGCAGCGTTTCACATAGGACGACTTACAAAGTTGAGTTGAAAATAAAAGTTTAAAGATCGAAATACACTTTGGATGAAGATGAGTTTAAAATACAAAGTTTGAGGACTGAAACAACCATCTTCACAGTTCTAGGATGAAATTGAGTCTAAAAGTAGAGTGTGAGAACTATAATGACCGTATTGAAAGTTGAGAGATGAAATTGAGCCTCGAGTAATAGTTTAGGAACCAAAACAATTATTCTACCCTTATATTATATATACTTGAGACTTGAGAGGCTGGTAATTTGGCACGTACATGCACCTTGTCACTGAAACGTGACTACCATGATAAAACCATATACGATGCATGATCCTTCATTTCTTATATATAACTAAAACCGTTGAGAGTTGAGTTCATCATCAATAATACTCCAAAACTCCACAGCAAATGGACACTGATATGCCTCGCTTTTGTTCTCCACCTCCCGATGACTGCCGTGGCCCAGCTGCCAGCGGCAAAGCCGTGCACACACGACACGCACCAACAAACCTCCTTTCTTCCGGGTCCCACGCTGTCAGCCTCCGTGCACCGCCGTCCCTGGCAAAAGAGTGCAGGCGGCGCCACGTTTCTCAGCGCGCCCTACCTAACGCCCCTCCCGCTCACATCTCCCACCGCCCGTCCTTATCAGACGGCGCATATACACCCACGTGTGCCCGGTCTTTCCTGCGCCGGATGGAAAGAGAAACTCGCGCCATACGGCGGCGCTGCGCACGGCTCACCAACCCGATATCTCGCGGCAGGTGGGGACAGCCACGCGGGCCGCAGATCTCGTATCCGACGGTTCGCGCGCCGTCGCCAGGTAGATAGCCGTGACCGCGCGGCGCCTCAACGGCTATAACTGGGAGAGGACGCGCATGTTACCCGCCATCTCTGTCCCCCTGCTTCCTCCGGCCCCCCCCCCACCACCCCTCGCCCGCAGGTGGGCCCAGCCGCCATCCTCCTCCTTCGAGAGCGGGCCGGCCGGCCGGCCGGCGGCGAGCGGCATTGCGGGTTATCTGGTGGGCCGCGACATGGCGGGGTACGGGGACAGGCGATCGCCGCCGCTGGAGGGCATCACCGTCGTCGACGGGGGCAGCAGGGCGCAGTCGCCCGGGGCGGGTGCGGGTGCGGGGGCGGGGAGGCTCCCGCCCCCGCCGGGAGGGTTCGCGCGCGGGCTCATGAAGCAGCCGTCGCGGCTGGTGTCGGGGGTGAGGCAGTTCGCGTCGCGGGTGTCGATGAAGGTGCCCGAGGGGATGACCGGGATGCGGCCGGGGAGGATGACGCGGATGCAGTCCAGCGCGCAGATGGGGCTCCGCGGCCTGCGCTTCCTCGACAAGACCTCCGGCGGCAAGGAGGGCTGGAAGGCCGTCGAACGCCGCTTCGACGACATGACCAAGGGCAGCGGGCGACTCCAGAAGGAGAGCTTCGGCAAGTGCATAGGTAAGTAAGAGTACTGGTGTACTACTGCTCCTGCTCGATCGAGATTGCCTCTTCTGTCGGTTGGCCACATGCTGCCTAAGTGCTTTGGTTTGATCCAGACTGGAAATAAACTAAAAAAAATCGATCGCTGAGATGCTGATAAGAACCGCAAGGCACTGACATGACAGCACAGCAATGGTTATATGTGCATCGAAATCTTATGCTTGCTTTAGAAATTCTTGTTTGTTTTCTTTCTTATGCTTGCTTTAGGAATTCTTGTTTGTTTTCTTTTTCATTTTTGTGCTTCAAACAGTTCGTGTTGCTGGTGCCCATTATCAATGGATGATCCGTGGCTGACTGACTGATCTCATTCTCAAGGCATGGGGGACTCCAAGGAGTTTGCCGGCGAGCTGTTCGTGGCGCTGGCGCGGAGGTGGAACCTGGAGCCGGAGGACGGCATCACCAAGGAGCAGCTCAAGGAGTTCTGGGAGGAGATGACCGACCAGAACTTCGACTCGCGGCTGCGCATTTTCTTTGACATGTAAAGGTCCACCGCCCCTCGTTCCTGCCCAAACGGCACGCCCATTATTCAACTACTGATGAAACGAATTCTCCTCTGCGTCTGACTCAGGTGCGACAAGAACGGTGATGGGATGCTCACGGAAGATGAGGTCAAAGAGGTGAGCGATGGCAACTTATCACGATTTGGTTGATCAAATATTTAGGAGTATGAACTTACCAAATTATCAACGAATTAATTTGCTTTTTTATTTGTTCTCCTGGCAGGTTATTATACTGAGCGCGTCAGCGAACAAGCTAGCCAAATTGAAGGGTCACGCCGCGACCTACGCGTCCCTGATCATGGAAGAACTCGACCCGGACGACCGCGGCTACATCGAGGTCGTGCTCGTGCAGAAACAGCATTTGCTTTCTGTCCAACAGGGATGAATGGTTTGCGTTGCTTACAACCAACAGTGTGCTCCAAACAATGCAGATTTGGCAACTGGAGACTTTGCTCCGGGGCATGGTGAGCGCGCAGGCGCCCGAGAAGCTGAAGCGGACGCCGTCGAGCCTGGCGCGGACGATGATCCCGTCGCGGTACCGGAACCCGCTGAAGCGGCACTTGTCCAAGACGGTGGACTTCATCCACGAGAACTGGAAGCGGATATGGCTCGTGACACTGTGGCTGGTCGTCAACCTCGTCTTGTTCGTGTACAAGTTCGAGCAATACAAGCGCCGAACTGCGTTCCAGGTGATGGGCTACTGTGTCTGCGTTGCCAAGGGCGCCGCCGAGACCCTCAAGCTCAACATGGCCCTCATCCTGCTGCCCGTCTGCCGGAATACGCTGACGACGCTCAGGTCCACCGCGCTCAGCCATGTCATACCCTTCGATGACAACATCAACTTCCACAAGATCATGGCGCTGTTTATCGCGGTCGCCACAGCGATCCACACGCTCGCACACGTGACCTGTGACTTCCCAAGGCTGATCAGCTGCCCAACGGACAAATTCATGGCTACCTTGGGGTCCAACTTCCACTACAAGCAGCCGACTTACCCGGACTTGCTGGAGAGCATACCCGGGGTCACCGGAATCCTCATGATCATCATAATGTCCTTCTCCTTCACGCTGGCAACACATTCCTTCAGGCGGAGTGTGGTGAAGCTGCCATCGCCGCTGCACCACCTTGCCGGTTTCAATGCCTTCTGGTACGCCCACCACCTGCTGGTCATTGCATATATCCTGCTGGTGGTGCATTCCTACTTCATATTCCTCACCAGGGAGTGGTACAAGAAGACGGTAAGCCTCAGGCACCTTGCTTTGAGATGAAACTCAATCCCCCCCACCCCGCACACCACACACACACACACACCAGAGCAGTGAAATGGCATGCCGATGATCTCAACTGTTCATGCAGACATGGATGTACCTGATTGTCCCTGTCCTCTTCTATGCCTGTGAAAGAATCATCAGGAAATTTCGTGAGAACAACTACCATGCGGCAATTGTGAGGGTAAGCTATTGAACTAAGATCTGTTTGGATCAGTTAAGCTTTTTATAAGATGCCATAGCCGGAGGGAGCCAGCTAATAGCTTTTTATAAGCGGGTTGGTTGAATAGTTCAAAAAGGGCTATAAACTGGACCATAAGCTGAACTGTGTAGATCAGCTAGAGTTTGTTTAGCAGCTAGAAACTTATTTTAGTCAATCCAAACAGGGTTAAAATTTTTTGGTTCATTCTGACTGTTAATCATTACAAATGCTGACTGGTCCATTCTGACTGTATATGCAGGCAGCAATTTATCCTGGAAATGTGCTCTCTATTCACATGAAGAAGCCACAGGGTTTCAAGTACAAGAGTGGGATGTATCTGTTTGTAAAGTGCCCAGAAGTCTCACCTTTCGAATGGTATCATTTCGTAAATTGTTGCATACATCTCCAAGAAGTAATTTATCTGTGGTTCTTGCTTACAATTCTCCGATATTTGCAGGCACCCCTTCTCTATAACTTCAGCACCAGGCGATGACTACTTGAGTGTGCATATCCGCACGCTGGGTGACTGGACATCCGAACTTCGGGTGCTTTTGGGGAAGGTTAGGGCGCGTTTAGATCTAAAAATTTTTGGTTTTTGGCTACTGTAGCACTTTCGTTTGTATTTGGCAATTAGTGTCTAATTATGGACTAATTAGGTTCGAAAGTTTCGTCTCGCGATTTCTCGCCCAACTGTGCAATTAGTTTTTTTTTTCGTCTACATTTAGTACTCCATGCATGTGCCGCAAGATTCGATGTGATGGGTACTGCGCAAAAAATTTTGGGAACTAAACAGGCCCTTACTTTGAGGCAGCACAACTGTAGAAGTTGGAAGAGTAGCAAGACTGTTAAAAAAAATTTATAGCAGAATAATCAATAATGTGGACTACCAGAAAAGAATAATGTAGATTGTTCGCACAGGCTTGTGAGGCACAAGTAACTTCCAAGAAGGCTACCCTTACAAGACTTGAAACTACAGTTGTGGCAGACGCCCAGACTGAGGACACTAGGTGCTTAACTTTTTTCTTTTTGGCACATCCTATAGTTTGATTGGTTTTTGAGAAGTTACTGCAACTTTACGAATTTATTAACCTGGTCAGCTTTGCTGTGTTTTCTTTAGGTTTCCCAAGGTCTATATAGACGGGCCATACGGTGCACCAGCACAAAATTACAAGAAATATGACATTCTTCTGCTTATTGGTCTTGGAATAGGAGCAACTCCTTTCATCAGCATACTGAAGGATATGTTGAACAACCTAAAATCCACCGAAGTAATTTTCCTTTTTAATGCATATTTTCGATACTGTTAAGAAAATCAAGGGTAGCTGATAGCTGTACTGAGTTGATTAAACAGGAGGTGGAAAGCATCCACGGCTCTGAGATAGGCAGCTTCAAGAACAATGGTCCAGGAAGGGCTTACTTCTACTGGGTCACCAGAGAGCAAGGATCTTTCGAATGGTTCAAAGGAGTCATGAATGAGGTTGCTGGGAGCGATCACAGCGTACTGTCTCACTCTCATTTCTCTTAATTGCCTTTTCACATGCCATCCCTCTACAGTAGAACATAAACTAAGATGAAATCTGGTTACTGCAGAATGTTATAGAGATGCACAATTACCTGACCAGCGTGTATGAAGAAGGTGATGCAAGGTCAGCTCTGATTGCCATGGTCCAGTCACTTCAGCGTGCCAAAAACGGCATGGATATCGTCTCCGGCAGCAAAGTATATGATGAATTCCTTTTTGCTCGACTGTAAATTGTTTTGCATATGTTGTTTGTTTTGTTTAACGGAGGTCTCTGTTGCAGATTCGAACACATTTTGCAAGACCAAACTGGAGAAAGGTATTCTCTGATTTGGCCAATGCACACAGAAACTCTCGCATAGGTGAGCCACCTGTTAGTGAACAGCGGCGGGTGACACGAAAGTTTTCATCTTCAGTACAGCACTTAATATTTTTTCTAAAAAATTCCAGGAGTTTTCTATTGTGGACCTCCAACGCTCACAAAACAATTAAAGGATCTTTCGAAAGAATTCAGCCAGACAACCACAACTAGGTTCCATTTCCACATGGAGAACTTCTGAGACCACATATACTCGAAGCTTCGATGGATTGAAAACATAATTGTATAGGAAAGAATACGATAGCATTGGCATAGCAGATTTAGTTTTACAAGTCTTGATGTCCGCAGGGTTGTACAAAATATATATGTGTACAAAGCTAGATGTCACCATCATACATAGATTCTGAAATGCTTACAGATATCTATATTGGAGAAGTGAAACTACTTTCTTCCTAGAATAACCGAGTTCCAGATCGTGTGCTTTGAGCACGCAAATTTTCTCTTTTCAGTTTCTCTGCCCGAGCTGTCATTGCATTGCGAATAAGGGTGCTGTTCTGTTTCCTGGAAGATTCTTGTGTATCATCTTGCACTGGCACAAGCGCCAGAGAATCTCTTTCGGCGCTCTGCGCATTCCTGTTTTTTGGAGGCCTGCCTCTTTTTTTAGGCTGAATATCAGCAGATAAAGATCTATCTTTTCGAGGCCTGCCCCTCTTCCTAGGTTCATTTCTAGCTTGCAAGCATGCTTGAGCATTTCCTTCTGTTATGGCAGTCACTAACTGGCCACTAATGTCATTGGGCGTAGAAGCTGGAAGCAAACCTGGCACATTATTTGATTGTTGCCCTTGGCCTTCTACTCTAACTATCGCCATCTGATTGTTTGCATCATTTCCCTGGGATATTGTAACTGTATGTGATGTTTTCTTCATACTATCATCCATTGTAGCATATATTTTCCTTGGTCTACCCACCTTCGGTTTGCTGAAGTCAGAAACTGATCCCTTAAGTTTGCACTTGTCCATAACAAGTGTTTTGAGTGGAACAGTTATGTCCAATGGCAGTAGAACTTCCTCAAGTTCACGCCATTCAAGATCTTCCTGGTCTCCGTCATCATAAATGATGTTGTACCAGTTGCTTTCACTGACATACTTGGCCACTTTCCCGACGTAATGCGTGTCTCCAAAAAGCTTCCGCACTTTCCTCCCTTCCAACCATTCACCAAATTGAGGATCAACCTGAGGTTCTGTGTCAATTTTTACTAAAGATTGAGAAACAGCTGTGGAATCAGAGGGCAAATCTGGAACACCATTGATAATGATGGCAGGTTCTCTGTGAACTTTGATGATAAATGTGGTTTCTGAATCCTGCTTGCCATCAGCCCCCTCCATGGTTTTCTATAGAAAAAATATGGAAAAATCAGGAAACAAATTCATATGTGCTAGACTGCTAGCACTAAGAGTTCAATCAAGAGTTCACAGGACAAGTGGCAATGAACAACGGAACTCATGGTTCACCAAACTATCATATTGTGCAGGATTTAGATGAGTTAGTGAATTTGAGACATAAAACTTATATTAGCGAACACCTAGGAAGAACTGATACTACATGGGACTTTATTACACCAATGGTGGGTTTCAGCATGGACACTGGAACATACCGGTGAAGTACATGCATAATTGTGTTAGAAAATGAAAATTTACAGTGCATCCTGAACCTCAAAACTAATGCGGGTACTTTCATCTGCCAAGCAACAATATAAACACTGCCATCCTGAACCTCAAAACAAACACTGGTACTTTCATCTGTCAAGCCAGGGACGTAGCCAGCGGTGGGGCTTCAGCCCCCCCTACCCATCCTGAGCACGTGGAGTTTTCCTAAGTCCTCCCTTAAAATTTTATGCATACATGTATTAGATAGGAGGGGCTAAGGTTAAGGGAAGATAAAAAAACCTCTATTCTTTTGTTCAGCCCCTCCTAAATTTTTTTCTGGCTTTGTCACTGTGTCAAGCAACAATATAAACATTGTACTAGGATACAACTTAGCAATCAGCAGGTCACACTTGAACTGGTGGTTTCCAATTGGATTTCTGGTTTAGGAATCAACTTCCACATAATCAAATACAAATTTAAAACATAATAATGACCATTACATCAGCTTTACTTTTGCTATTATAGTTTCAAAATTAAACTAAATTGAGACTAGTTACTAGGCATTCCAGGGAAAAGGCTGTGAGAAGTGTCAGGTATCATTACTTTTTCTCCCAAGGACTGTTTAGGGTAGGGGAAGGGTGAAAGCTAATCTGCTTTACTATCCCAACTTCTAACACTAACCCACTACTCAGATATAATCATTAGAATTCAGCTTTCTAAGTCTGCTCATGAAATGAGTACATAAAATTCCTGATTGCATCAGACACAAATTAGGTTAGAAATTTCAGTGGAATAATCAAATGATGCCACATTGAGCACACAAGTAGATGTTGGGTTGAACCTGCTTCACTGTGCATTCCCCAGTGAAACAAATAAGCTATTTAATACAAATAATGAGTTAAATTTGGTAAAATGCCACCATTTCCCCATTTGCTCACTGGACTTGTGTCAATCAGACAAGTAAATATGACACAACAGGATTCAGAAATTGGATACCGAAACAGGATACAAGGCCAGCAGTTGCCCATGGTCTGAAGACAAGTACCCATGCAACAGCAAATTGTTACTATAGCTTAGGTTATTTCAGTTTATCGTACTAGAGATTCACAATATATTGCGCAATTAAAAATCCTAAGCAGCCACTACAGAATTATACAATCAATTCGAGTTAAAACCCTAGGTCAAATGAAGAAGTACAAAGTCACACAGAACTCAGTCAGAATACCAACAAATTCATCACGCCACAAGCAAAACTAGTAATGCTAGATCCAGCAGAAATAAATCGAAAACAAGGAGGGATTAATCTGACCTTGCGAACAGCGGTGGTGAGCAGTAGATCGGGGAAGTGTGTGGCGGCAGGCAGTAACAACAGGGTGGTGCAGGGCGGCGGCGGTGTGACGAGGTGCGAGGAGGCGACCGGCGGGTGGCGTCGTCAGCGGGAGGCAGCAACCGGAGCCCCGCGCGCGCGGCGTCGAGGAGGCGCGCGGGCGGCGGCGGTGTGCCGACGTACGAGGAGGCGACTGGTGGGTGGCGGGTGGAGGCAGCAACCGCAGCCGCGCGCTGCGGCGGCGAGGAGGCGCGCGGGCGGTGGCGGCGAGGAGGCGCGCGGGCGGAGGCGGTGTGAGGCGGCCTGCAACAGATGCTCCGAGTTTTTTCTTTATCTATCTACTTAGCGTGTTGCTGCCGGATAACTCATAATTTATACCGAAAACAAACGGATCACACGATAAGATAATAATAAGGTAAAAATTAAATACTAACACTAAAATGATATTTAATCTAAAAAGTAAAGCTTATGAATTTAACATAGTCACGGAGTACGCGACGTCGCAGACTCGTAAACTCACTTTATAGACCTTTCTCTGATACGGCTAAGATAATGTTTTATATTGGTAGGAAGAAATCTTCGATATCCATTTCTTTACATTTTATGAGCGCGCGTACTCCGTGACTGTGTTAAATTCATAAACTTTTTTTTGGATTAAATGTCACTTTAACGTTGGTATTTAATTTAACAGTATTGTTATCTTATCGTGCGATCCGTGTGTTTTTAGTATAAATTGTTAGTTATCCCGTAGCAACACACAGGCACGCTACCTAAAACAGCAAGCGAGGGCGATGGAACACGTGAGCGTGAAACCAAATGAAAAAAGAAAAAAGTTGTCCCTTTTACAAATAAAAAAGGAGAAGTAATTAAATGTAGATAGATTTAGCAAGGTTCTTATAAATGCAAATAGATTCCTTTGTCCTAATTCTCTTTCCTTCTGTGTTAATTCTCTTTTTTTTTCTCGTTGCCATATATGCTGGTGCATGCAAACATGCAATGTGTATATGAATAGCACAATAATTTTATACTTTCTATTTTGCCGTGATTCCTCTATCACATAACAGGCAATATTCAATTAAGAAGAATTATGCATGTGGGAGATATCATGGGATCGCAGACGTAGGCAGACGGACGAATCAAAATAAATGTCGTATAAAAAATATCCACACTTTGTTCTTTTTAGTTATAGGAGATTATTAGTACAAAAGATTTAGTTGTCCCGTAGTAACGTACGGGTACGCTACCCGAAACAGCTAGCGAGGGCGATGGAACACGTGAGCGTGAAACCAAATGAAAGGAGAAAAAGGCTGTCCCTTTTGTAAATACAAAGAGAGAAAGTAATTAACTGTAGATAGATTTGACAAGGTTCTCAGAAATGCAAAGATGTTTCTTTTGTCTTAATTCTCTTTCCTTCTGTGTTAATTTTTTTTTTCTTTTTGCTCGTTGTCATATATGCTGGTGGATGTAAACATGCAATGTGTATATGGATAGTACAATAATTTTCTACTTTCTATTTTATTGTGATTCCTCTATCATATGACAGGCAATATTCAATCAAGGTGAATTATGCATGCGGGAGATGTTATGGGATTACAGACGTGGACAGAAAGACGAACCAAAATAAATATCACACTAAAAAATATTTACACTTTGTTCTTTTTAGTTGTAGGAGATTATTAGTACAAAAGATTTAGTTGTCCCGTAGCAACGCACGAGCACGCTACCTGAAACAGCAAGCGAGGACAATGGAACATGTGAGCGTAAAACCAAATGAAAGGAGGAAAAAGTTGTCCCTTTTACAAATACAGAAAAGAGAAGTAATTAAATATAGGCAGATTTGGCAAGATTCTCAGAAATACAAAGATAATCCTTTTTGTCTTAATTCTCTTTCCT
This sequence comes from Miscanthus floridulus, assembly GCF_019320115.1. Taxonomy (NCBI): domain Eukaryota; kingdom Viridiplantae; phylum Streptophyta; class Magnoliopsida; order Poales; family Poaceae; genus Miscanthus; species Miscanthus floridulus. The sequence goes on from NC_089584.1 coordinate 127,032,117, forward strand.
TCTGTGTTAATTCTCTTTCCTTTTGCTCGTTGCCATGTATGCTGGTGGATGCAAATATACAATGTGTATATGGATAGCACAATAATTTTCTACTTCCTATATTATCGTGATTCATCTATCACATAACAGACAATATTTAATCAAGAAGAATTATGTATGCAGGAGATATCGTGGGATCGCAGGCGTGGACAGACAAACAAACCAAAACAAATATCGCACCAAAAAATATCCACACTTTGTTGTTTTTAGTCGTAGCAGATTTTGATTTTGATGGAAGGCAACGGACGTTAACCGAGGCTAAGCAAGTTGTCAGACCAATTAGGCTAAGGCCCTGTTTAGTTTCCAAAATTTTTTATCTCCTACAGTAAAAGAGCATGTTTAGACACATGTATGGAGTACTAAATATAGACGAAAAAGAAAACTAATTGCACAGTTCTCGGCAAAATCACGAAACGAATCTTTTAAGCCTAATTAGTCCATAAAAAACCTTAAGTGCTACAGTAACCTACGTGTGCTAATGACCGATTAATTAGTATCATTAGATTCATCTCGCAGTTTCCTGATGGGTTCTGTAATTTGTTTTTTATTAGTATCCAAAAACCCCTCCCGACATCCTTCAGACACATCCGATGTGACACCCAAAAATTTTCACATCCCCAACTAAACACACCCTAAGCTCAGTTCGCCATGGGTCTAACCAATTAGATTAAATTCAGTTCGCTATTGATGAAATGGACGTGAACCTTACGTAAAAACTATTGAGGCCTTAAGGGGACAAAACGGGCAGGCCAAGGCCCAACCAAGAGCCCAAAAGAGTTGCGAGCTGCACAACTCGGCGAGAAAGGCTTTCAACAGCCAGTGCAAACATCTTCTTATATTGGAATCCTGTACCAAAAGAGGGTCAGGCAGCATGGCCACGTCGCCCGTTTTCCCCGGCCATCGGATCGGCCACGCGGACGGTCTAGATTGTGCGAGCCCCGGTCTTTTTGTAAAAGAAACCTCGAACTTTAGTTGAATCAACCCGCAGTCCTGGCCTCCTCTCAGCTTACGAACATTCTCGTCCCGCAGCGGCGCAGCCTCTCCTCCTCCGGCACCGCCCCTTCCGCCGGCCCAAATCCAATGTCCTCACCCTCCTCGCCCAGAGCTCGCCGCGGCCTCGCGCTGCCTGCCCCCGCCGTCGTTGCTGCCCTCGCGCCCCTTCCTCTCTCTCCCTCTCTCCCGACGTGGCGACGCAGCGGGAGACCCAAAACGCTGCCGCCTCCACGCACTGCCTGCGACCGGAGCCACCGCGCCCGTACCCCCCCTGCGCTGGGGTCGCTGGGGCCCTCGCCTACGCCAGGCCAGCTGGGGCCGCCACGCCCGTGCGCTCCCGCGGCGCCGCCAGCGCAGGGGCCCCTGATGCCGCTCCAGGTTGGACGGGGGTACCACGTCCGTAGCCCCCGCAGCTCGCACACCCAACCGCGCAGGGGTGGCCGGGGCCACCGACCTAGGGTCGCCGGACAGCTGTGCCCACGCCCGCTCGCTCGCACTGCTGCGCGCACGCGTGGACTTCAAAATCGAGCTCTCCCAAATCCCGCCTATGGCGCCGCCACTTGAGCCACTGCCGGCAGCTCCGGCGACGGCTAGCCCCGGACACTTCCAAGGCAGATCGTAGGCATCCCTACGCCACTCACCGGAGCCCGCACTCGCACGCGTGAGCACTCAGCTGCGCAAGCCCGGCGCAGAGCAACCACCGGCTGGGAGCATTGTCTGACTTGTTGCTTATTAGCTTGTTGATGACGTCACATGATGGCATGCCTACGAAATACGGCTGTTTCCCTTTACCAAAATAAATCTAGCAATACATTACAAATACACACATACCACCAACAAACCTCGGTGGACATGGTTCACGGTGGACCACTCTCTCGTCCCCTGGATGGTCCATGGTCGGTGAACCGAGTGCGCGCAATAGTACGTGCGCTTTTGCGGTTTAGCCTCTCCCTTTCTCTGATATGAATCTGCTGTTTACTGATATGTTTTGGGTGACATCATAATCGATAAACCAATTTTTTACAACAACATTTTTTAAAGTAGTTTAATACATATATTTTTTTTAATTTGAATAAAGCTTAGACTTGAAAAACAAATATCATGGTTTCTGCGCTCGAGGAATCATAAAAATAAGCTCGATGCGTCAGTAATGTTTTTATTACCTTTTCAAAATATTTGATGTATTTATTCTTATTTTATTGCTATTAAGCATGGAATTGATCCTGTCGATTCCACACTGGTTAAAAGATTCACGCGTAAAAAACTTATATGACAATGCAAAAAAAAAAAAAATAGTTCAACAAAAAATACAGCTAACCGAAAAATGATCAAACTGATATAGTAATATTACCGATTCATTAATACGATTCAAAGATAACAATTGATATTTTCCACTCCCCCTCCCAAAAGGTTTCCTTTGCCTCTATGCTATAATCGGCTATGCTCAAAATGTCAATAGACCTTTTGCAATTCATCATCTCCATCTTGATGTCATTTAGATGAACGACAAGAACAAAATAACCATATAACATCGAATAAAAATATGTTAGCTCCAAATATTAATATGTCAATGCAAAACACCACAAATTTTACTTTACCTTCACCCACTCGACATGAGTAAGTATAACTCAACTCAAAATCACTAGGGTCCTCTAAATAGCATTAACAAATAGACGTAAGCAAACATATTAGATAAGGTGAACCTTACTTGTATTAATATTACCATATTATTCTTGGTAAAACCATATATTTAATATTCTCAAATTCCACCGAATAATGATAAAAAAAACACGAATGTTAGTATAAACAGAGAATATATATAGTGGAGAAGCGCGGCAACGCCGCGCTACAGTTTTCTAGTTGCAACTGAAAAGTCATCTGTAAGATTGGCTACTTTATAACAAGTTTAAAAGTGGTATATTTTTACGTTGCAACGGAGGGGAAAGGAAGTTTCTCCCATCTGATTCATTTATCAAAGGCCTTGTTTAGTTGGGTGAAGTTTGGGATTTTGGCCACCGTAGCATTTTCGTTTTTATTTGACAATTAATATTTAATTATGGACTAATTAGGCTCAAAACGTTCGTCTCGCGATTTCCAACAAAACTGTGCAATTAGTTTTTTTCGTCTATATTTAATGCTCCATGCACGTATCGCAAGATTCGATGTGATGACTACTGGATGTGATGACTACTGTAGCACTTTTTGAAAAAAAATTTCGGAACTAAACAAGGCCAAAGTAGTGCACAATATCAAAATGGTTGTACCAGTGTTTTTGTGAAAAGAAGCGTATTGCATATCGACGTACTGGTACACAGTATTTGTAACGTTACTGTCTGTCTATGTCTATCAGCCCCACAAAATTTAGGGTAGGCTCGCCGCTGTCAGGTGCCATGTTAGCGTGGTTAGGCCCATAAGTGAGCTCGCTATCATGGGCTGCCTTTTATCAATCTGGACACTTCTTTTGGTGGCCCAGAATTCTAAAGTATTGCTCCAAGGAAAAAGTTCACATTACATTTCTCAACTTTCGTGAAAATCCACTTTTTCTTCCTAAACTCTAAAACCGGACAAAACACCTCTCCCAATTTTTAAAACTGTTCATCTTACCTCCCTGGCCCTGTTATAAGCAGTTTTGAAGTAGGTTTTGTCATTTTATTTATTTATTTCGGCTAAATCTTTGAAAATTCATAGTAAATCACACAAAAATCATAAAATAAAAAATTTAATTTTGTTGTACTCCACATGAGTAGATCTACACAGTGAACATATAATATGATACGCTTTAGTATAAAGTTTTTTGCTGTGGCTTTAGATCTATGTTTTTCTGTAATTAATTGGAATAATTCATAGCTGCAGTTTCTATGGTTCAATTATGATGAAATTTTTATGGTGGGCTAATTATTGTATGATTAAACTATAGTAAAAATTTCATACTCATTGGATCATATATAGCTTAGTTATAGATTTATTTATATTTAACAAGCATAAACCTAAATAAAATCTATAACTAAGTTTGGTGGGAAAGGAGGTCGGCTCTTAGGTCCGAAGGAAGCTTGTCTTCTTGTATCATGCCTCGTGCGTGACCCTATCGTGGGATTGGCCCGCAAGGCCACGCCCAAAGCATAACGTGTGGGAGCCCCCGAGCCTCGGTAGCTTGGGGCTTGTCTTCTTGCGCCTAGGCCTTGGCTCGCGTCGCAAGCCGGGCAGGAGCCAAGGCCCGAGCTCGAGCGTGTCGTCGATCGGGAGCCTTGGGCCTGGGCGAGCCCTCGAGCCCTTAGCGGTGGCTACACCATGCCCAGGCTTAGTCAGGTTTCTTCGTCCGAGGGTGTGTGCGAGCATACCCGATGGGTATAGCCTCCGAGCACCCGGACAATCCTGGAGGGGGCGGTCGGGAACCATTGATCCCGAGGCTTAACATACCTATATGTTAGGATCTCGTTAGGAGCCCTCGAGCCCTTCGTGGCCTCACTTGGCCTAATTCATGATGGCGACAGAGGGCTAAATTCGATCTTCTGGTGATCAAACTTGCCATGGCAAGGATGGCTTCTGCTAACGGGAGTGTGTTGCCCTACATGGGGCCTTCTCCCTTGGTGTGATAGGGGTGCTTGGCTGTTGGGGCCAAGCGGTAGTGGTGCTAACCCCTTCTCTATTCCTATGTGGCATAGGTCTAAGGCCTGAGCGAGGGTTCGGTGAACTCATTTGGGAGTTGCTGACTTTAGGCTTGGGGCACCCTTCCTTTTGGTTGGGACCTACCGTGGGTTGGGTGATCAAGAGCGTTTGGGCTCTGGCTCGGGGCCACCTGAGCGCCCAGTGCGCCATGCCCTTCTATGGGCTTCAATAGCAGGCCTCGATCCTCTCAGGATGGCCTTCTAGGGCTGACCTTCTGCAACAATAGGTTAGGGTACGGGGAGCACACTGAGCTTGGATGGGGGACCCTCATTGGGTCCATCACTCAGCGGCTCCCGACCGAACTTCGGGGGTTGGTTGGTTTTGGCGGTGCGCCGCCCGAGCTCCCATCGATCGGGGGGTCAAGTTGCTCCATCTGGGGAGCCAGCACAGACCCTGAGGTCATCGTGGGGCCTCCTTGTCAGCGGGCATGGTGACTTCTAGGCACGTTCCATTTGCTGACACTCTATGCAATCAGTTTGATGGCATCTGGGCCGTCGTGCATGACGAAGGAGTTAAGGTGTGCGCTCCCACATCGTCCCACTTCATCTAGGAGATGGGACATCGGGCCACGTGGAGTGGATCTAGCGGAGGAGGAGCCGCGGGACTTGATGCACACAGATCCGGGCCATCAATGGTGACTAGTGGGCCCGAGGGGATTCAGATCCCCTCAAGTCCTGTGAGGAGGCGTGCGTGAAGTGGGTGGCCTGCTTGGTGGAAAGTGGAGTAGAGACTTGACTTGTTGTCAATGCCTGCCTGACTCTGCCTGTACTACGCAACTACCATCACGCAACGGCTTAGAGGCATATTGCGGGGATTGAAGGGATGCTTGGCCGGTACCTCGATGCCTCTTTATCCGTCGATGGATGATCGGAGGGCTTGGAGGCTCCCTTAGCGCATCAATTGGGGCTATAAAGAGGGGCCCTAGGGATGTGGTGCCTTCTATCCCCCCTTTGGCTCCTCTTCTTCCTCTCAGATCCAACTCTTGGCAGCCATGGCGATGATAAAGTGCGATGCTTCCCTCTGGGTGAGCCTGGCTTCCTTCACTAGGCGATCGCTCCCATGAGGGTGGAAGGATCCTAGTAAAGGGGAGTCAATGGCATGGCATGGAGGGGGATGTAGAACCATGGCGCTGGGTAGGAGTCCTACGCCTTCGACACGACCGGTGACTCAGGCGACCGTGGGTCTCCCCTCATGTGCTGCCTGTCGCACCTAATTTTGCATATCAAAACCAAGTACACATATATGTGCGCCTAGGATGTCCAAACACATATATAATCTCAAATTACAATAATATCAAAGTAAAGTATGTTATTACATCGCATATCTCATCACAAAGTTATCACATAGTCTTGCTCATCGGCAACATTATTACATAAAGTGGAAAAACTAAGCCCATGCCAACACAAGGACTCCAACTGGTGGACTTCAACTAGTAGTCCTGGACATCTTTAGGAAACTCCTCATATATGACATCTGTTACCTATCTGGGGGCTTCATTGAATATAAAACAAGTGTAAGCGCACCATGCTTAGCAAGTATAGCAAAGGGATCTATGAGGCTCAAAGGCTTGACACGGTTTAAATGCGGTAAGCAGATTTTAGTTGGTCAATTTTTATTAAACATGTGTCATTACTGTAGTGAATAAACCAACCCAAGTTGTATTAATAAATGATCAAGATTATATCATTCGCAACCATCCAAGTAATCCACTAATCAAGAAGGATCTGAGCCGCTCGTATCCATGAGCCCACCTGTTATAACAAGTTAAATATTTCTGTAGAAATTATATAACTTTACCCACCGAGCCATGATTCCTAATGCCGGAGTTTGCAAATCCCACACCGCCTCTACCAAGGAAGCATGGTAGGGTTTTACCACATAACCCTTTGCTAGTCGCACTAACAAGTCATAGCTGCTAAGGTTTTAGCTATCTAGCCGTATGTGGCCCTCCTCTAGGAGTGGCACTCATGGTTGTGGCATGGTACACACCTTGGTTGGAAAAGAAACATACCAACTAGTGCCCCCCTCTTTCCCTTACGAAAAGCTATAGACGAGCTAGTATAATCTAGTTACTAGGCTAAAGTTAGAGCCATTTGATACTCGGGATTGTATGGAACCTCCTAGGTGGCCGCTTCAGGATTGAGTCCTTATGGAGAGGTACTAGAGCACTCAAAACCCCAGTACTCTAGCCCCTTAAATAGTTCCTAAAAAGCACGATTTTAACAAATTGCATACATCATTAGTCATGTTTATCATTTTATTTGGTTATGTGCTGCAACATCTATCCAAAATGCATCCCAAACCATAGGTAACAAGGATATGTAGTGCAAGAAATAATCTAGGTAAAGTCCTTAAAGGTGATTCAATTTAGACACATGCATATGTATGAATTATAAAGTTCATGGGTACAAGGGGCCTATGTTACACTTGCCTTCCTCAAAGGTTTCCTCCTAGTACTGCTGCTGATCACCAACTGGTTCCTCAACAAACTCGTGTTCACCTTCTAAACGCATTCCACATCACCATTCGAGCATCCATAACAATCATCACATGCAAGCAAATGTACTTCTATTAGAACAGTACATCAAATAGTATAATCAGAGAATGAAAAGCTTATAAACTAATCTATATACTGCTACGAACACATGAGCGAAAGAATCACTCTAATTGGATTTAAAACGCAAAGGTTATGCATAAAATAAGATTCAATGTCATTTATGTGAATAAACCAAACTCAAATTTGAGTTAAATCTGAATTCTAACGTTCACTGGATGGTGCGTCCTATTTTCCAAAAACATAGGGGCTAAAATGGAAGAAAACAAGACTAAAAACAAATACATTTGCACTGAGGTTGGACCGCGGGTTGATTTCTTGAAAGTACAGGGGCTAAAGCACAAAACGTGCGCAGCGGGTCTCGGTTGACCACGTCGCTGGCTGACTGGGCATGACGTGGCGTGCGCCGATTGGTGCGGTGCACCATGCGCGCGTGCACCGATGCACTGGCAGCTATGAGCTGCGTCCATGAGCCATAGTGAACCAGTTACGACCCCAAAGGGGGTATCATCTAATCATAACCGTCCAAAACAGATCAAACAATGGGAAAAAAAGGGTGGATCCCCCGCCGCCTGCATAATGGCTCTAGCGAGCCTGCCATGGCCGATGGTGAGCCGAGCACCACGGCAAACGCCGATACGGCATTTTGGGCCACCTTTTTCCAAACCAATAGCGTGGGAGTGATAAGCGAGACCTCGTGAACTTGACTGGTCTAAAACAAAGGTGGGGAGCACATCAAGACGATGGCCCCCATGGCGGCGCCATGAACGGTGGATGTGGAGCTTGCAGATACGGTGATTCCGTAAGCTAGAAACAAAAGTGAAGGCAAGGGGATGACGAATGTTATACCACGGTCCCGATGGAGGTGTTCTTGACGTCCAGGTGGGCACCATGGGGTCCAGCGACGTGCAACGATGGTTGGAGAGAGAAAAGGCCACTGGTGAGCTCAGATTTGGATCAAGCCTTGATGAAAACAAGAAAGGAGAGCACCTACGGTCACGGCGAAGCACCACAAAGCTCCTGAGCATGTTCGCGGCAGTGATTGGGCTCTAAAATGGAGAATTTGAGTGTGGCAGCGAGGGCGTGTGAGCAGAGAGTGAAAACAAGAGAGGGAGGGCTCGTTGGAGGGATTTATAGGGCGAAAGGGGCGGTAGATGCCTGAGCATTACCGCTTGGGGCTTCAAGGCTAGGCATAAAGGCTCATCCCTTGATGCTGCCATCACTCGGCCTTCATAGAAGGAAATGAAGACGACGATGAAGGCTGTCGCATGATTCCTGGCGCGAGAAAGGAGAAGGCTAGGCACCAACAGGTGAGACCCAGGCGCTAGAGAGGGAGAAGGGAGAGCAGGCGTGGCGCCATGTGCCTAACGAGCGGGCTCAATCGTGTAGTGAGGGAGAGAGACTGAGGGGTGGAGCAGGCCACTCAGGCCACCGAGCAGGCCAACGCTGCTGGCCCAAGCGAAACGGGCTGGGCCACGTGCGTGTAAAGGAGAAGGGAAGGGGAGAGCGGGCCGGATGGCCGCCAAGGGCCCAAGGCTAGGATCTAGGTGTGGAAAAAAGAAAAAAAAAGAAAAACAGGTCTAGGCTGGTTCTAGTGCTGGGCTAGAAAGGAGAAAGAGAGAAAAGTTTAAAAGAGAAGCCTTTTTCATTTACAAAGCTTGAAAACTTGATCAAATTTAAATCAAATTTGAATTTAAACCCAACCAACCTATCCCCACACTCAACCAAAATTATATGCTTTGACATGAATGCAACAAACATGTTTTTAGACCTTATAGTTAATTTTAACTAATCAAGATTTATTATTTTGGCCTAGATTCAAATGCATAGAAATTTATATAAATACCCAAATTAAACACTATTTTATGAATAGAATTTTTGGGGTGTTACAAACCTACCTCCCTTAAGATAAATCTCGTCCTCGAGATTCGGATGATTCGAAAAGATAGGGATACTCAGATCTCAGATCGTCCTCTCTTTCCCAAGTTGCCTCTTCCTCGGAATGTGTGTTCCACTGAACTTTACACATTCTTATAGCCTTACTTCTTGTAACTCTCATAGCTATTTCGAAAATTTTCATTGGATATTCTTTGTATGAAAGGTCCTTCTAGATATCAAGCTCATCTAAAGGTAACTGTTCCTCGGGTACCCTCAAACATTTCTTAAGTTGTGACACATGGAAGACATCATGAACACTTGAGAGCTGCTCTAGTAACTCTAGCTAATAAGCAGCTTCTCCTCTTCTATCAACGATCCTAAAAGGTCCCACAAACCTTGGAGATAACTTTCCCTTAGTATGAAACCTCTTAACTCTTCTCATAGGTAAAACTTTGAGATATACAAAATCACCAATCTCAAACACCAAATCCCTTCTTCTAGTGTCAGCATAACTGTAGCACCTTTGGTATTACGTGCTCACTTAGCACCTAGGTTAGACCTCAGAGGAATTAGCCAATAAATTTTTGGATTTTTAAAACACACATGGAATGACGAGCGAGTCTTATGTGGTTCACTTTGATGGACTAAACTAAATATCTGAGTTAATTCACTTAGTATGTAAAAGTATTTAAAAATGTCCGACAATGATTCTAGCAAGTAAATGGTGAATGGCTTGTTCTATTGGATTGAGCATGGAAACATTTTTTATAAACAAAAATAAAATATAACTTGTAATTGGTACCTAAATAAAAATTTGAAGTGCAAGTTTAGTAGATGAAAATGCAACCGATGATTGGTGAATAAATGTTGTTCCATGGTATTTCTGATGGCTCAAAAATCAAATTTAAAATTTAAAAACCATCTTCTCGCATCAACGCTAAAAATCAGAAATTATATTTTAAAGTGTTGTTTGTGGTGATTTGTTTTGCACAAAATAATTACATAACACCATAATATTTTGTTCTATGGCTTGGTGCGGAGTATGAGCTATCATGTGAGATGTTTATTGGTGGAAGTGAATAGGATTTAGATCTTTTAGAGTTGCCGATAACGTATCGCTGTTCACATCCACGTTACGTTGTCTCATGCATGGGCACACCGCCAGTCGAGCCACGCGATGCCCATGTGTTCAGCTATAGCATGCTCCCTCGCGTCCTTGCTGCTGCCGTCTGTCCCTGCGTTCATGATTCCGTGGAGGCCAAGCCCTCGTGCTGCTTCCTCCTTCCTTTTCTTTTTCTGCTGTCGAAGGGAGGTGACCCAGCTCCTGCTCACCCTCCCAGCTTGCTCTCTCGCTCGGTCCCTCTTTCTATGCTGTCCAGCCTCACTGCCGTCCTAGCTGCTTGGATACAGTGGTGCATCCCCACTGCTCTGAATCAATCGATCATCCAATTTACTAGCGTCGCGCCGCGTTGCCGGACCCTATCACCATGTATGTGGGCTTGCTAGACATCACCAACCGAAGTCGTGCCACTATGATTCATTGCATCACGCCAAGTCCTTTTCTATTCGCCGACTGGGCCACGTGCTCATGGTCGCTATCAATCAGACTGCTCCGCCTTAACCTGGCGAGCTCGCTCTAGTCTCCTCGCTCTTCCTCTTGCGCCGCTCTTCTCTATCCTCTCTGCCTCTATTTCTGCTTGCTCTTCCAAGCTGAGCATCAGCCATGGCTACGCCCACCGTTGTTGGCCCTCCCTCATGAGCACACACGAATCCCCATGGTCCCACAGTGCTCGCACCCCATGGCTGCTCACATGCCCCACGAGCCAGCGCCCCCACCGCCGCCAGGGTGCACGATGATCGTGCATTGCTCATCCACACCAGCCCGCCTGTTGCCTAGAGCCGGCGAAGCACCCTGCCACTAAGCCGCTTGACCTCCGCCGCCATTGCCCCATGGCTACATGAGTGCGTGCATGGCTGTCGTGTCGTGGGCCACCTCAGGCCATGTTGTCGACGACCGCGTGCATAGCCGGGTTCGCTGCACAGCCATCGCACCCTAGAGCGTCGTCGCCGTGGTCTGCTGCTGCCATTGTGGCCAGTCGGTCGTCGGTGCTCATGGCTGGACCGCCTTGGGATGTCTCCAGCGAGGCCGCAGCCACCCCCCCTGATGTGCCATGGCCGCCCGTCACCGCCTTTTCTGTCATGGCCGCGTGTGGCCATCATGCCGAGCTCTGCCTCGGTCCGCACCATGGCCAGGCGAGCCCGGTCGTAGCCACGCACCTCCCCACGTGGGCTCCCGTGCACCTCACCGGTGGATTTCTACCGCTACCGTGCCTTCCTCGGCCGGGTTTGACCGCTAGCCGATGCTCCTCTACTCCGTGTACCGAGTGGAGGGAGAAAGGTAAAAGTAGAAAATGAATTTTGGACCTAAATGCAAATTGCGTGACTCATATAAATAGTTGCTCTAGATCTCGGGTGGGTTTCACAATACCATAGGGTCTCTTATGCGAAAGTGCATCCCCACGTGAGCTCTGCCAAGCTAGGCTGTCCTTGTGTAGCCCTAGGGCCTAGTGCCACGCACCATGCTGGGCCGCCCTGTCGCCGACGCGCCTAGGCCGCCCGCGTCGTTTGTCATGCGCCTTGCTGGGCCGCTTGCGTCAGCACGCTGGGCCAGCCGGTCGCCGTCGTCCGCATGCTGGGCTGGCTTGTGACACCCATGCCTGTGCCGCTGCTACGTGCATGGCCGCTCACGTGGGCCACGTTAGGGCTGCTGGGCTGCTTAGCGGCCGTCAGCCCTTTTCGTTCTAGAAAACATTTAGCTAATTTAGTTTCGTAAATAAACTTGTAAAATCAATATAAATTTATGTAGTTGTGCAAAAAATATGAAACTAATTTTGTTAAGTTTCTAAAATCATGATCTACCAGATAAGGTATTTCATTCGCATAGGTTCAATATGTTTTTAGGGTTGCCTCTAATTATTTTAAAGTATTTAATATTGTTAAAATATGAACTTGTAGGAATTTCCATGATAAATCGGTGATAATATTGACTCTAAAAATTTTACAGTAAATTACTAATATTATTAACTGCCCACTGTAATTTTTGTAGCTTCAGAATAATTAGTTGCTAGATAGATAATGATGCCCCATTTTGAATAAAGATTAAATCGGTAGAACGAAATAACGAAACAACTTAGGTTTGTATAACTAAAACACTTGTTAGAAAATGACACATTTCTCGATGATGTTGATACATAGATTAGTATGTTAGTCATAGAGCTAGCTTGTTAATTTGTAGTATGTACTCTATTTTAAGAGTTGTTGTTGCCTTGTTATGTATCTGTTGCATCATTTGCATCAATGCATATCATATAGGTACAATGATGGATCAACGGATCAATTGAGGGATGACTGAGAATCTAAAGATGGTTGTAATGGTATTCTCTCCAGGAGATGATGCAATGAGCTTTCTATTCAGCTGATGGTGGATGATCTGAAGATGCAGATACTAACTTTTTAGTATATATCTTACCCAGGCAAGCCCCGGTGCATAACCCCTACTTTTTTGCACTTTAAATTATATTGTGCATTAAGTTTTAAGGAGTTGAATGAAACCCCACTTGCATATATATCTTTATCTATGAGTCTTACTAGTATGATAGGATCATGTAGATTGCTATGCTACAGGACTCCGATAGAAGTCGAGTGATTGCCTATCACTCGCGAGAGATAGGAAATGTATTACTGTAATATTATCACTTGGAAAATATAAATGGTGGAAAGGAAAAATGGAGACTGGACAGAGATATGGTATGGGTATTGGTGGGTGTAAGAGGTTGTGTCCTGTGGCCAACGGGGCATAGCTTGGTTATAATGTTTTCCCTGTCTGTGTCGGTTAAGGACCGGCCATTGCATTGGGTTCTAGATAGGTCACAGACTTATTATCCCGAGCACATACTTGGGTATGGGCGTAGGGAAGACTTGTTGCTCTCTGGTCATGGGTTTTAGCTCTTTCTAGACTGACTATCAGGGTGGTTTTTGGGTGGAGGTCCTTGCAACGCACTGAGTCTAGAATCAGGGGCGGGGGCTTGGAGTCCTAGTTTGGATGGGGACCTAGGCCCCATGATAGGAGGGTAGTGGGTTGGTCCTGCTTGTGCCTAGGGTACGAGTGGGGCATGTGTTTTGGGGTACCTAGCTGGGCACATTGATTCATGAATCATCGGGTGATCCGGTATGGCTTATCTACTGTCTAGCAACGTAGTAAGAACTAAAAGATGAAAGATGGTAAAAAAAATCTGATTGCTTACAACCTGCTTGAAAGTAGCACATGTGCTTACATAGAATAGTTAGTTAATGAACTAATGATGACTGCTAATAAAATCAAATATAAGGACACATGTTTAGTAATGTTTCCTGCAGATGAAATAAACCCACAAGCTAGATAGCCTTGCATATCCTTGGAGTCTTTTCTTTTCTCCTGTCGGGTAAGTCTTGCTGAGTACAATTGAGTACTCAGGGTCTTATTTCCCCTGTTGTAGGTGACAAGTGGATGTTAGAGCTGACCCTTGTGTGTGGATTTCTCCTAGTGGGCTCAGAGAGGATTCCTTTATGCTACGATCATAGTTTTATTTATAACTCTCACTAAATGTTTTATAAATGTAAGTTTTATAATCTATTATCATAGTTTATATATATCAATGCTTCACCATATCATAAATAGATGTTTATTTCTGCTATAACTCTGTTCACATGTTTAAATTCCGCTATTAAATTAAATTGTTCATAACTTTGATAAAATGTTCATATTCCGCTGTTATAACAATAAATATTATACTCTGGTGTTGCATCAAAAGTGATGTAAGAAATGGCTAAAATGTTGTAAGCTTTATTCTCTCATTTGTGATCCTGATGGAAAAATATGGATTTTTGGGTTCTCCCTTAGGGTGTGTTCGATGGAACTGCGTAATTTGGTGTCCTCCCTTGGGTACTTAGTGTCTAATGGAAGATGAGTACTCCTGGGAGACATTAGATTAGGTAGTTCTGCCACAGGTGGTATCAGAGCATAAATGAGGAAATAAAGCTTCGAAAATCTTTTCTAAAATAAAATTTGACAACAAATTCTTTTCAAAGAATAGGACGTTTTTATGCGAAGTTATATAAGTAGCCCTATTACTATGGTTATGTATCTAGGATAGATGGCACTCTGCTGAATTAGGTAGACTTTATCAATTTTTCTGTAGGTACACTAACTCCGAGCATAGTCTGATAGTATCGACTAGCTACAGGGAGAGAACGTTGTGCCAAAAATCTAAGAACGATTGCCCTATATGTTGGCAATAGTGGAAGGATGTATAGGATGTGCATTCATGCATATCCTATTTGTGCATTGTAGTGCCCGTATTGCTTGTAGATACACCCTCTATAGGTGTCACGCTTGTCGTATTGTGCACGAATGACTCGTTCCTGTTCTGGAGTTATTTTTGCACTATGGCTTCATGCCCCACGTTCGCTCGTGGTTCACACCGGTCATGACCCACGTCTCCCCATACTCTTTTCTATGCTCTTGTTGGACACTTGCCCTACAGTCGTACTAGTCTGTAATGGCCTCAGACATCCCTTGCCTCGAACATGCAAAAATTTGGTCGATTCATTCATAGTGATTCCACGTAGGAACCCTGGTGGACTGTGCTAGAACCACTGATCGCTCTGCCTTTATAAGCAGGGCCTAGCTTAGCCATTGGTACCACCACTCAGCGCACTTTAGCTCATCTAGCTTTTCTTTTGAGCAAGCTTTTCACTCAGTCCTTCCTCACAACCACCGCCAGGGATGGCAGGAGCCTAGGTTAGTAGTTACTGCCTGAACATTGAGGGTTTTCCCAGAATCCTGCATGCCACCCTGCAAAAGCTTGGAGTCAAAGATCGTCCCGAGTATGAGGGCCATGAGTATGAGAAGCATGGCACCGAGCGGTGTGAGGTTACCGTCTATATTGGGAAGAGTGAAGAGTTCCCCAACATCACTAAAGCTTGGAATATGACCACAACTGGGTTTTGCTTCATCGACACCTACTAGGTTGTGGCCCGCAAAGCCTTGTGGTATCTTTGCTAGATCTATGAAGAGCCCATTGCCCGAACCCCCATGAGGTTCTTTCCATCTTTGGAAAAGAATCAATGGGCATGGAAGGCTCACATGGAGGCTTTGTAAGGGCGGGATGCACAAGAAGATAGTCCTACCGTGGTGCACTTGACCACGTACCTACTTGCTCTAGATGTGCAGTATGACCAGCAAGCCTTAGAGCTGAGGACGTGCCTTCGTCGAGCCAAGGAAGCCAAGATCTTCTCTAGGATGCTCCAAGTATAGCTTGTTGAAGCACATGCCAGTGCGGTAGCCACTGAGAGTCGGAAGACTGCCATATCGGAAGCTTTAAAGGAGACAGAATATTAGCATGCCCATCAGTTGGGAGAAGCCTATCTTGTCACCAGGGCCAAGCGAAGGATGCTGGCCTGCTGAAAGGTAGGATTTCTTGATCGTGGAGGGGATCCCTATCTACCTGCTAGAAAGAAGGAGGACTGGTGTGGCAGTGCTACCAGCACCTCCACCCTAGGAAGTGTCAGAAGTAGAACCCTCAATTCCTCACTCAGCCACTGCCAAGAGAGGAGGCAGATCCATAGCCAGGGTGGTAGAAGAATCCGCTGAGCCAGGAATGAAGATGTGTGGTCTAGAGTAGATCAGTTGCCTTGGGATGATGTACCCGTAGTAGTAGTGCTTTTCATCGCTGTTCTCCAGTATTATACTCTTGCCATTGTTTTTCATCTATAGTTGTTGAGATCGTCCGACCGTAGGTGAATGATGTGTTGAAAATGGGTGAGTGAGTATCTGTATGTTGCACCAGCCTAATGACGTTTGAAATATGCATTTTATTTATTTTGATGTGTTTATTGCGTCCGTCTACCCTTAAGTTTCGTGAGATGTGCTTAGAGTTTTCATAGACGATGTTAAGAGGGTTAAAAGAGAAGCTACCATTCTGATGCTAGCAGACCAGCCATGATTGAATGACATAGGACACTGTATCGACTAATTGTGGATGTCCCAGTAGAACACTTAAATCTCTTTAAATCAAATCCGTTGTTGGGTTTAAATTCCTTGTCCCTTGTTGTGAAGGGAACCCTTTAATGGGGACAGGGATCCTGATCTTCCGTTAGGTAGAGGTAACTATCGTTGTGACAAAGAATGACACACCGATCTGGCTTTAGATCGAAAGATCGAACCCTGCAGTCTTAGCACCACAACTCCTCTAGTTATCAACTGAGACACGGATGTAGTAAGAACTAGAAGATGAAAGATGGTAAAAGAAATCTAATTGCTTACCACCTGCTTGAAAGTAGCACAGGTGCTTACATAGAATGGTTAGTTGATAAACTAATAATGACTACTAATAAAATTGAATATAAGGACGCACGTTTAGTAATGCTTCCTGTAGATGCAATAAACCCACAAGCCAGATAGCCTTGCATATTCTTAGAGTCTTTTTTTCTTCCTGTCAGGTAAGTCTTGCTGAGTATAATTGAGTACTCAGGGTTTTATTTCCTCTGTTGCAGGTGACAGGTGGATGCTAGAGCAGACCTTTGTGTGTGGATTCCTCCTGGTGGGCTCAGAGAGGATTCCTTTACGCTGCGATCATAGTTTTATTTATAACTCTCACTAGATGTTTTATAAATGGAAGTTTTATAATATGTTGTCATAGTTTATATATATCAATGCTTCACCATGTCATAAATAGATGTTTATTTCCGCTGTAACTCTGTTCACATATTTAAATTCCATTGTTAAATTAAATTGTTCATAATTCTGATCACATGTTCATATTCTACTGTTATAACAATAAATATTATACTCTGGTGTTGCATGAAAAGTGATGTAAGAAATGGCTAAAATGTTGTAAGCTTTATTCTCTCATTTATGATTCTAATGGAAAAAGTGGATTTTTGGGTTCTCCCTTGGGATCTGCTCGACAGAACTACGTAATTTGGTGTCCTCCCTTAGGTACTTAGTGTCTAATGGAATACGAGTACTCCTAGGAGGTATTAGATTAGGCGGTTCTACCACAATAACTCTTCTGACGAGACTATGCAACCTTCAAATTCTGCCTCACTGTTTGTACCTGCTTCTCTACCCCTTGCAAAACTTCTGGCCCAAAAACTTGACTTTCCCCTATTTGATTCCAAAATAGTGGTGTCCTACACTTCCTGCCATACAACACTTCAAACGGTGCCATCTTAAGACTTTTCTGGTAACTATTGTTATAAGAGAATTTAGCATAAGGCAAACTCTTATCCCACCTTGTCCCATATTGTAGAGCACAAGCTCTCAACATATCCTCTAAAATCTAATTCGTTCTTTTAGACAATCTTCTTCGGTACCCCATGCAAACATACAATCCTTTCCATGTATAGCTCTGCTAACTTTGCACCTAAATAAGTAGTCTTAATAGGTATAAAATGTGCCACTTTGGTCAACTGATCTACGATTACCCATATTGAGTCATATCCCTTTTGTGTACGGAGTAAGCCCACTATAAAGTCCATTCCAACTTCTTCCCATTTTCACTCGGGTATCTTCATAGGTTGAAGTAAACATGCACGCCTCTGATGCTCTACCTTTACTCTTTAGCATGTATCACATATGGCCACATATTCAGCTACATCTCTCTTTAGTCCATACCACCAATATCTCTCTCTAAGATCAAGATACATTTTAGTAGTACCCGTGTGTATAGAATAAGCCGAGTCATGAGCTTCCCTCAAAATAGACTCTCTAATAGATTTCACTTCTAGCACACAAATCCTTTTACCAAACCACATTGTTTCCTAATCATCCATATGGAATCCTGGTGCTTTACCGATCACTATACACTCAGCAATGTCCTTAATTTTCTCATCATCCAACTGTCCCTTATGAATCGCTTGTTCTAAGATAGGTTCCACCTCTAATTCCATAGTATTAGCCACAATACTCAATTTCAAGTGTTCAAACTCTCCACACAGCTCCCTAGGTAATTGAGTTGCATAGGCCACGTTGACATAACTCTTCCTGCTCAAAGCATCTGCTACTATGTTAGCTTCACCCGGATGATAGTGTATCTCTAAATCATAATCCTTGATTAACTCTAGCCATCTGTGTTGCCTCACATTCAGATCTGACTGTGTGAATATGTACTTCAAACTCTTATGGTCTGTATAAATCTCACACTTATGACCAATCAGGTAATGCCTACAAATCTTGAGAGCAAGTACTACAACCGCTAACTATAGACCATGAGTCGGATAATTTAACTCATGTTTTCTCAGCTATCTAGATGCATAGGCAAAAACTCTACCCTCTTGCATAAGAACACAACCAAGACCTTGCCATGAGGCATCATAATAGATAGAGAAGCTTTTAGTAAGATCAGGTAAGATGAGAGCACTGTGGCAGAAGCTAGTCTCTTCTTCAACTCTTCAAAACTAGCCTGACATTCCTTAGACTAGATGAATTTGGCATTCTTCTCTAACAAAATAGTCATAGGTTTTGCTATCTTGGAGAACCCCTCAATGAATCTCTTATAGTACCCAGCCATACCAAGGAAACTCCGAATCTCACTAACATCCTGAGGCAGATTCCAACTCAACACATCTCTAACCTTCTTAGGATCTACTGCTACTACTCCATTAGAGATGATGTGGCCAAGGAAATATACTTATTTTAGCTAGAACTCACATTTACTAAACTTCACATAAAGTTGATGTTCTTTAAGCTTTTGCAAGACTAGCCTCAAATGATCCTCATGCTCTTCTTCATTCTTAGAGAAGACTAATATATCATCAATAAACACAACTATGAACTTATCAAGATACTCCATGAATACTTTGTTCATCAAATACATAAAGTATGCAGGTGCATTTGTCAGACCAAAAGACATAACTGTGAACTCATATAGTCCATATCGGGTCACAAAAGCGGTTTTAGGAATGTCAGAACGTCTTATTCTCAACTGATGGTATCTAGATCGGAGGTCGATCTTGGAAAACACACAGGCTCCTTTCAACTGGTCAAACAAGTCACCGATTCTAGGTAGTGGATACTTGTTCTTAATTGTTACCTCATTAAGTGATCTATAATCTATACACATTCTTTGTGTTCCATCTTTCTTTTCTACAAACAACACTAGTGCTCCCTAAGGTGAAGAACTAGGTCAGACATAACCCTTATCTAATAGTTCCCTTAATTATTTCTTAGGTTCTGCTAATTCATTCACTCCCATTCTATATGGTCTCCTAGCTATGGGTGTAGTTCCAGGTAATAGTTCAATTATAAACTCAATATCTCATTCAGGTGGCATACTTGGTAACTCATCAGGCAAGACATTTGGATACTCATTTACTATCCGTATATCCTCTATGGATGTACCCTTCAATTGGTTAACCTAACAAATTTCAGCAGCTGACTGTGTTGCTACATACTCAACTTTCTCCCTAGATGGAGCAGTTAGAATCACAGAACTGTTCTCACAATGTATAACTACCTTTTGTGGCCTTAACCAGTCCATACTCAAGATAATATCAATTCTAGATGAGTCTATAACTACAAGGTTGGCTTGAAATTCTACCCCCTTAAGATGAGACTAGCAGCTAAATATATCCAATTTGCTTTCTTTTCCCCTCTAGGTGAGTTTACTAACATGGGTTTCTTCATAATACATATGGGGATGCCATGCTTCTTTATGAAAGTATATGCTATGAAAGAATAGGAAGCATCAGAATCAAAAAGAACTGTAGCTGGGTTTGAGTTGACCAGAAACATACCGATCACCATATTAGGTGCCTCCTAAGCTATTTCTGCAGTCACATGATTAATCTTTCCACAGATATAATGGTGCTGCACATTAGCCAACTTCTTAGGACATCTATTGGAGTAATGTCCTGGATCACCGTAGTTGAAACATTTGTTGTCATTGACAGTGACGGGTGTCTTTGGTGCACCATTCTTTGGTGGAACATTGGCCTTCATAGGAGCATTGCCAACTTGTTGTTGACGCTGGACTGGTGTTTTGTTCTGTAGCTGCTACTGTACACACTGTGGTTGCTGGTTGCGGTTGATCAGGCTTAACTAACCCTGATAGCGCTGTTGTGGATAAGCTTACTGAGGAACAGTGTGGAAATGAGAGTTGTTCCCAGACTGCTACCACTGTAATTTTCTCTTCTTGTCCTCCATCTCACGGCGCTTGTTTTCAATCACCAAGGCTTTGTCAACAAGAAGCTGAAAGTTTGCAAAGCTATGAGAGAGTAGCTGATATTGAAGGCCATCATTCAGTCCTTCCATAAAAACCTCTTACCTCTTGTCATCTTCCTCCACTTCAGTAGGAGCATACCACGACAATTGTATGAACTTGTCACGATACTCAGCAACAGACATGCGCCCCTGCTTGAGAGCCAAGAATTCTTTCTTCTTCAGCTTCATAAGACCAGTAGGCACATGGTGAGAGCAGAAAAAGCAGTGCGGAACTCCTGCCAAGCTATGGGGTTAGCTTCTGTACGACCAAACCGGAAAGATTCCTACCAATCAAGGGCTGCCCCCTACAATTGTCCAAATGCATACAACACTTTCTCCCTATTATCACATTGTGCAATCTCAAGTGGCCTCTCAATTGCATGCAACCAGTCATCTGCTTGGAGAGGGTCAGTGGAATATTTGAAAATAGGTGGATGTCCCTTCAGAAACTCTCCCCTCTTGTCTCTAACTTGAGGGGGTGCATTCCCATTGTTCTGCATGTCTGAGCCATCTGCTGCAACAATTGGGTCTGCATCATCATCAGTTGCTCCATGGTGACAGGGGGTGGCGGAGGTGGTGGCAGGTTCTCACCCCCTTGGTTACTCCTCCTGGTGTTCACCATCTGTACCAGATACATCCTATACGTTTCATATGTCCAGGATATGTAATATTTAAGGGATAATAGCATGATGAAAGTAGATGACACAAGACCAAAGACAAGATATATATATATATATATATATATATATATATATATATATATAGAACTACTATTCTGTAGCTGGCCATAGAATAATTTATTCTGTAGCCACTTTGAGTTACGATAATTACTATGTTAATTTACAGTAACTCCTTACTAAGTGGTTTACTATAACGTTATGGTAAATATTCTCATGTGTTATAGTAACCCAACTATTGTAAATATGTATTGACATTATGGTAAATTAGTATATAAAATTATGGTAAATAGAGGTGGCTATAGAATAACTTATTTTGTAGCCGGCTGCTGAATAGCCTCTCCCTATATATATATATATATATATATATATATATATATATATATATATATATATATATAGTGTATACAAGAAGACAAATGATCTAAACTTTTCTAGCGAGTTGATCCAATAGCAGTGCAGTAAAATGAACATATCTTCCCCTTTGTCTATCATCTGTAAGCAAAATTTACATTTCTGGAAAGATTATGAAATTCTCTACAACTTTCATTTAGAACACATTCCTAGATTCCGACGTTTAGTCAGGCAAAAATAGATGACAAGCAGTACTGCTCTAGATTTCTGACAGCACAGAAACATCAACTTGCAACAGCTGTATCTCACAAATCATAATAGGTATTGAGGTGATTCTAGAGCCAAAAGAAAGATACAGAAGTCTACTTGTCTCCATAAAATTTTCATGATCATTGGGCATCCAGAATAAGAGTTATGAACTGATTGAGACAGACTGCTCCAGAAAAACTAGACTAGACAGCAGGATAAAAGAAACCCAACTATTTATTCATAATATTCCTTAAACCTGAATCTTAAACTAAGTGACTGTGGGCATGTCAACAAATCACCACAATCATGATAAAAATCCAAATCAAACATTATCCATCATTAAACCATCCATCCACTTAAGCAACAATTGTTCAACCATTAAAAAGAAAAGAAACTAAACATACTCTCGCATATCTATGCGTGTTTATTACATATATGGGAGAAAAACCTCCTATGGGTCAATGTGGGTACTGGTGTTGGGGTCTCCATGGCCACCTCTGTTCCTTGGGGGCACCTCAGTAGGAATACTTGGCGCCTCCACATCAAGACCACCTTGTTGCTGCTTCAACATAGCATTCTCAAGTGTAAGCTGCAGGTATGCCTTCCCCATGGCATCTAGCTCATCCAAGGTCTGGTCCAAGTCGGTGTTAGTCTGGGCCAAGCTCACCAAAGTAGGCCTAAGCCTGAAGTTCTCCTCCCCAAGTGGAGCGGTGATGTTGCAGGTAGACTGGCCGCTCCGACAATGAGGAAGATAGCGAACCTCTTCTCATTCGATGTCGTCGAAGTGGCGGTCACAATTGACTACCAATGCCTGCCTGGTAGCATCTCGAATGGTGGCTGCATGTGTGAGTCACACGGTGATAGCATGGTGGATGTAGCGCACTCAACTCCCTTCACAGATGTACACCTCCATCTCCCAGAAGTCGATGTAGTTGGGGTGGGTCCAATGCTCTATTGGGCACTATACGATGCACCTAGTGTGGTAGTGGCGTACAAGGGAGAGAAGCTTTGGATGGTAGTAGGCATCACCATGCATATCATAGTGGATCTCCACTATCCACCCCTTAGCAAATAGTGCAGCATGGTAGTCATCCTCATCATCACCTCCACCATCTCCTCCGTCTCTACCATCATCACCACCATCACCTCCATCATCACCACCATCATCACCACTGTCATCTCCACCATCAGAGTGGGAGTTAACAGGATCATCTCCATCATCAAGGTCACCAGCTCCATCTTGGCCCCCCTGCTCCTCCTCCTGTTCATCCTCCTCCATGGGCTCCTCATAAGAGTCCTCTATCTCTAGGGTCTCCTCGAACATGGGCTCCTCTTTAGCCTCCTCATCCATGGGTTCCTCCATGGGCACCTCCACGGACTACACCTCCTGGGGCTCCTCCTCCATGTTTCTTAGTGCCTCAACTAGGTGCGGGGGAACGTGCTTGCCAAGCATGAACCTCGTCCTCCTTGTTGGCATCACAATGGCGCGCTTGCGAGCTATTAACTTGGTGCGGGCCATCTATAAGATTGAAGAGGTTGAGTATTAGAACAATGATAATTTTTGTAATAGATAATAGATAGAATATAAGCAATAATTTTATAGTAAATTAAAAACAACAAAATAAAGGTGATATGATCCTAAAAGCATCCATTTCTAACTAGGCTGATCGTCCTACAGTCAGTTATAGCTTTGATACCAATCTATCGCACCCAATTTTGCATAGCAAAACCAAGTACTTATATATGTGCACCCAGGATGTGCAAACACACATATAATCTCAAATTACAATAATATCAAAGTAAAGTACTTTATTACATCGCATATCTCATCACAAAGTTATCACATAGTCTTGCTCATTGGCAACATTATTACATAAAGCGGAAAAATAAGCCCATGCCAACATAGGGACTCCAACTGGTGGACTTCAACTAGTAGTCCTGGACATCTTTAGGAAACTCCTCATATATAACATCTGTTACCCATCTAGGGTTTTCATTGAATATAAAACAAGTGTAAGCACACCATGCTTAGCAAGTATAGCAAAGAGATCTATGAGGCTTAAAGGCTTGACATGGTTTGACTGCGATAAGCAAATTTTAGCTAGTCAATTTTTATTAAACCTGTGTCATTACTTTAGTGAATAAACCAACCCAAGTTGTATTAATAAATGATCAAGATTATATCATTCCCAACCATCCAAGTAATCCACTAATCATGAAGGATCTAGGCCGCTCGTATCCGTGAGCTCGGTTGTTATAACATGTTAAATATTTCTGCATAAATTGTACAACTTTACCCACTGAGCCATGATTCCTAATGCCGGGGTTTGCAAAGCCCACACCGCCTCTACCAAGAAAGTGTGGCAGGGTTTCACCACATAACCCTTCGCTAGTCACACTAACAAGTCGTAGATGCTAAGGTTTTTGCCGTCTAGCAAGATTTATTATTTTGGCCTAGATTAAAATGCATAGAAAATTATATAAATACTCAAATTAAACACTATTTTATGAATAGAATTTTTAGGGTGTTACACTGTCGGCGCCGATGCCTCCCCTGCGTCGAGGCTCTATGAGTCCCCGTCCTGCTGTCCTTCCCTAGAAGATGGGAGGATCCCAGCGATGTGGATCACCAGGGTCCTTCCATTTTATCAGCAAAAGAGACATCGGTCTGGGGACTCGCCAGGCCTTCATGTCGGTGAGCCTAGTTGGGGTCCGTTGGCTCCAAGTGAAGGTTGGCAGGCATAGAGGCGCCTCCCAACCTTGGCGCATCATCGGGCACTGGTGTGGAGTGAGGCTGGCTCAGACTTCACTGTGCCTATCTGTGTGCTATAGAAGCTCGATCGAGAGCCTCGACTGAGCGTCCACGGCTTTCGTCGCCAGGGTGGTTGAAAGCTCTAGTTTGGTTTTAGTAAATTAATGAAACCCTAAGTGCTAACCTAATATATCAAAGTGATCATGAGATAGGTAGCACTATTCCAAGTGATGGATCAATGGTGAAGATCATGATCATGGTGTGGTGACCATGATGATCAAGTGTTTGGACTTGGAAAAGAAGAAAGAGAAAAACAAAAAGCTCAAGGCAAAGGTAAAACTAAATAGGAAATTTTTAGTTTGGTGATCGAGACACTTAGTGAGTGTGATCATATTTAGGATATATGGTCGTGCTATTAAGAGGGGAGCTCTTATCAGACAACTCGATCATCTAGTGTCACTAGGTATTGAAATACTTGCATTACATTTTAGGCCTAGTGCACATTCGGTGAGAAGTGATTAACCTTTGAAAAATGTTTGTGAAAATGCTAACACACTTGCACGTGATGGTGAAACACTTGGAGTGTTAGCACATTTGCAAATGTGGTGAAAAAGGTGAAGAAAAGGAGGCATAGCTAGGCTTGTGTTGCTGCCCCGAGGGCACCTCCACCCTTGTGATGGTGCATCACCACCCCTATGGTGGTGACCGATAGAGGAGGCCGAGAGAGAGGTGTTCTAGGTGGCACCGCCACCCCTAGGGCAGTGCCCACCTGGATGTAGCCGAGAAGGGCTGGTGCTGGGGCTAGCACCAGAAGTGGTGGTGTGCATCACCACAGGCACGATGGTGCACCACCGAGGGCACCATCACCCTGTTCAGTGGCACCACCCCTTTTCAATAGATAGCGGGTGAACTAGAGTTGGGCACCACCATGGGCAGCACCACCCCTGGGTGGTGCACCACCCCATTTTGCCAGAGCGCATGGATTTTAGGGTGTTGGCTAGGGTGGCACCGCCACCCCCTATCTAGTGCCGCCGCCACCTATCTGGTGCCCCAATGGCTAGTGTCATTAGAGGGGCACCACCACCCCATGTTCGATGCCACACTGACTGTAGGGTCGAGATGGCGGACTAGAGGGGGGTGAATAGTCCTTTCTAAAATTAATCGTGTTGGCTAACCGAAACAAGTGCAGAATTAAAACTATCGGTCTAGCCAAGACTACATCCCTCTATTTATGTTCTCTAGCACCTTCCAAAGATACTAATTAAGCAACAAAGGTGTCGGGCTAGCTAGAGCTCACCTAACCAATTCTAGAAGCAAGGTCACACAAACCTATGCCACTAGTACTTTAAGCAAAAAGGGAGCTCCTACACATGCTAGTAAGCAAAAGCACAAAGCCACCTAAGCTCACTAGCAATGCTCAATAACAAGGCAACTAATGCCAAATTAGAGAGCGCAAATACTTAGCTACACAAACTAAGCAATGTAACTAACAAGGTTACACAAACCAAATTAGCCACGCAAGGGAGCCACTTCTATGCTACACAAGCAAGAAGGTAACTAGTGAGCTACACAAGCTTAACTAAATACAAGAGCAACTATACAAGCATAATGTATATGAAAGTAATTACAAGCTTGTGTAACGAGGATGCAAACCAACAGGACGAACAAGGTTGACATAGTGATTTTTTTCCCAAGGTTCACGTGCTTGCCAACATGCTAGTCCCCATTGTGTCGACCGCTCACTTGGTGGTTCGGTAGCTATTTGGCATCACCCGCCAAGCCCACATGTCGGGCACCGTAAGAACCTATCCCAAAAGTGAGGGTAGCTCAATGACACGCTTTACTAAAGTTGCTCTTCATGGCTCCCGCAGGGCAAGCACAGTGCCCCTCACAAAGTTCTTCTTCGGAGCACTGCACAAGCTTCTTGCGGGCTTCAATGGAGACCACCACCAAGCCATCTAGGAGGTGGCAACCTCCAAGAGTAACAAGCACCACCGGCTTGCAATTCAATCACCTAATGCCACTCAATGCAACCTTATGATGCAATCACACTAGGATCGCTCTCTCACACAATCGGATGATCACTATCAAACATATATGAGATGGAGGACTCCTAAGCACTCACAAGCATGGACATAAAGTCCCTTGAGGTGCTCCACACCAGTCATGGCCAAGACACCCTTCTAATTATAGCCCCATGGGCTAAACTAGCCGTTACCCCTTCATTAGGCGTTTTTCGGGTTGACCGGACACGCTGGTCATATCGACCAGACGCTAGACCTCAGCGTCCGGTCAATAGATGCTCACCATGTGTCACCTTCATTCAACCTTAGTCACTTGATCTCAATGGTCAAGTGATGACCGGACATAGCTACTCAAACTGACCAGATGCAGCAACCCCAGCGTCCGGTCGTTTCCAGTAAGGTACCAGTCGCGACCGGACGCGTTCGGTCGGTCATGATCGAACGCAACATCAATGTCTAGTCCTTCTCCAACTTTTATGTGTTACCTATGTCACCATATGTTAGTCTGACCGAACGCACCCTGTCAGCGTCCGGTCACTTCCCGCACCAGCATCCGGTCGAAGACCGATGCTTGCACGCTCTCTGCAGCCACTGACCGGACATAGGACCCTAGCATCTGGTCACCACGTGACCAGCGTCCGGTCCACTCTGTGAGACCCTATCTTTTCTATATAGGGCGCTGGTGGCACCGTCGGACTATCCGCACTCTACAAACCCTTGCCACCTCTGTTCCATCGCCGAGTTGATCAACATCAGCTCCAACTTCATCTCCTTTATAAATGTGCCAACACCACCAAGTGTACACCACTATGTATATGTGTGTTAGCATTTTCACAATCATTTTCCAAAGGATTAGCCACTCAACCTGCCACACCACTCAATCCTAGCAACGATGCAAAGTTAGATCACTCAAGTGGCACTAGATGACTGATATGCAAACAAGTTTGCCCCTCTTGATAGTACGGCTATCTATCCTAAACCCGGTCATATCCTAAACTAGATGACCAGTGAAATGAAATGCCCTAGGTTATACCTTTGCCTTGCGCATTCCATTCCATCTCCTCCATTGTCGATGCAACACATGCACCAACACAATCAATAATGATATGATCCACTTCATATCATCACGTGATCATATTGGTTCATTGATCTTGACTTCACTTGCTTTTCACCGTTGCCTTCATCCATCGGCGCCAAGTCTTGCTTAAGCTTCACCACCACGCGGTCTATCGCTCCAAAGCCTCCAACTTGCCCTTCACACTTGCAACCGGTCCATCAAGACAAGTCTTGTCTTGATCTTCTCCTCCTTGATCACATGACTCAATGTCATGTCTCATGTGTAATGAGCTCCTTCATCATCACATGTGTGAGCTTTGCAACATCTCCAAGCCATTTTCACCTTCATGGCATATATTGCTCACACACATGTACCTGTGGACTAATTACTTGTGTATCTCACATAAACACAATTAGTCCACCTAGGTTGTCACTCAATTACTAAAACCACACAAGGACCTTTCACCAACATGTCCGATGACCCTGTAGAAGCTGACTCAAAGGGGTAATGGTTCTATTTGCTTGTGGGTTTATAAATAGAGCTAGTGGCTGACCTTGGCCACTCTCCTAGCACTTCTAACAGTGGCATACACCCTTTGAGAGCTAAGCACACCACTCCACTCACTTGCACACTTGATTTCATCATCTTGAGTGAGATTGGAAAGCCTCTAGTGCATTACTTAGTGTTCTAGCATCTTGTGGCACTAGTTGGGCAATTTGGGCTGGTGGAGTTCTTATTACTCTTAGTGTTTACCGACACCTAGATGGCCCAATGATTGATGGATTGTTGAGCGGCTATTGGTGATTGTTATCGGCTCCAATCGTCGACATTGTGAGGGGTTCTTGTGCCTTCCTCGTGGGAGATAACAAAACACAACTCTAGTGGATTGCGCATGGCTTGTATGATTTTTATCTTGTGTTGGTTGTGTGGCACCCTATTAAGGGTTTGGCATATGATGCCAATTAGCGCATGGACCTTCAAATGAGTGAATCACCACAATAAGGACTAGCTTGCCGGCAAGCAAGTGAACCTCGGTAAAAAAATCATTGTGACATCATTTGATTCCAAGGTGATTTGTCTTCATTAGTATTCATTATTGTGATTGATTGGCTCCTTTGGTGATTGGCACATTGCTCTACACGGTGGTATAACACTCCATCCTTCCCGCGCATTTACATTTCTTAGTGTAGCTTGGCCCTTTAGTGTAGCTAGTTTTGAGGGCAAGCAAGAGTCGTGTCTAGTGGTTAGTGAGGTTCTTTAGTTAGACTTTGAGAGCTCACTAATTTAGTGTAGTGACATAGCCTTTGAGTGCTTATAGACAATAGCAACTAGAATTGTGGTATGTGGCTTGCATTCTTAGTTGGCTAGCGCAACATTCGCTTCTCCTCATATTTGTATAACCGCTTTGCGTAGTGTTGTTGTAGAAATTTTTATAGGCTATTCACCCCCCTCTAGACATTAGGGCCTTTCAAGTGGTATCAGAGCCATGGTCACTGTGATTTGAGGCTTAACAATTTTCAGTGTCAAAATGGCTTAAATCAACAACACCAAGAAGGCACCCCAATTTGATGGCACAAATTATCCATATTGGAAGTTAAAGATGACCACTCATATCAAGTCAATCAATATAAGAGTGTGGAAGGTGGTGAAGACCAAAATTGAGATAGCGAATCCAGAGAATCCCACCACGACTGAAGAAGTACTTCTTCAAAACAATGACATTGCTCTTAGTGCTATTCATGATGCTATTGATGAGAGAACATTTGAGCAAATCAAGAATATTGAGATGTCTCATGAAGCTTGGAAGAAGTTGGAAGAATCATTTGAGGGCACCAAGGCAATAAAGGGTGCAAAGGCATATATTCTCAAGGAGAAATTTGCTAGCTTCAAGATGAAGGAATATGAGAGTGTGTTGGACACATTTTATCAGATGGAAGTGCTTGTTAATGATCTCAAAGCACTTGGTGAGAAGGTGGAGGACAAGGACTTCTCTCATAAGTTCTTGAGATGCTTACCCACAAGATTTGGCATGTTAGTCACCTTGCTAGTGAGGACCGGTTTGGACATAATGACACCAAATCAAATCTTGGGAGATATCATGACCGATGATGCTTATAGAGATGATGATGAGAAGGAAGAAAAGAACAAAGAGAAGAAGGATGAGAAGAAGAAGAGTGTAGCATTCAAAGTCGGTTCATCATCAAAGGGCAAGGCCAAGAAAGATACATCAAGTGAAGATGATGGTTCATGGGATGATGATGATGATGATGATGAGAAGATAGCTCTCTTTGTCAAAAGATTTGGCAAGTTCATGGTGAAGAAGGGCTACCATGCTAGATGGAAAAAGTCTTCATCCAAAAACAAGGAAGAATCAAGAAGGTGCTTCAAGTGTGAAAGCAAGGATCATCTTGTTGCTCAATACCCATACAATAGCGACAATGATGATGAAGACACAAAGAGCAAGAAGAAGGACAAGAAGGAAAAGAAAGAAAAGAAGGATAAGATGACCTTCAAGAAGAAGAAGGATGGTTCATATGTGGTCACTTGGGATAGTGATGCTTCCTCAAGTGATGATGATGAAAGTGATGATGACAAGATCACCAAGAATAAGGCTCTTGCAAGCATTGCCATAAATGAGAAGCCTTCTCTCTTCGACACTCCATGCTTCATGACTAAGGCCACTAAGGTATAAACTTATGATGATGGATGTGATGAGGAATATGATAATGGGAGTGAAAGTGAAAGTGATAATGATGATGAACCAACTAAAGATGAACTATTTGACATGTTAGAAGATGCTAAAAGAATATTTTGACATTAAGAAAAGGGAATGCAAAGTCTTGACTAAGGAACTAAAAGCCCTTAGAAAAGCCTTTGATGAGCTCAATGCATCTCATGAAAGTCTAAAGGAAGACCATGAGGAGCTTGGCAAGGCTCACAAGAAGCTTGAAAAAGCTCATTCCTCTCTACTTAATGAGCAAAATGAGAAGAAGCATGTTGTGATGTGTGAAGTAGGCTTAACATGTGACAAAATTGAAGTATCATTATATAAGCCTATCATTGTTGGTTCCACTAACACTTCTTATAGCACTTCCACTTATACCTCATCTAGTAGTGATGGTTTCACTTGTGATGCCTCACTAATAGTTGAGAAACTCAAGGAGGTAAAAGAGCTCAATCATACCTTGGCTAAGGCCTATGGTGGTGAGGACCGCTTGCTTATGTGCTTAGGTAGCCAAAGAGCTTCTCTCTACAAAGAGGGATTGTGCTATACCCCCAAGAAAGGCAAGGCGACCTTTGCTCCTCACAAAACTAGTTTTGTGAAGAACAATGGTTGGTTTTGCACTAGTTGCAAGCAAGTTGGTCATGTAGAGCAAAAGTGCATAAAAAGAAGCCTCAAGCCAATGTATCCTCTATCAAGCTTGATTCTTTCTATGTGCTTACTAAGGGTACTAATGGTGTGGAGGCTAAGTTCATTGGTGCACCAAGGATGGGCTCAAAGAAGAAAGTCATTTGGGTGCCAAAGA
Organism: Miscanthus floridulus; assembly: GCF_019320115.1. NCBI lineage: Eukaryota > Viridiplantae > Streptophyta > Magnoliopsida > Poales > Poaceae > Miscanthus > Miscanthus floridulus. Next base: position 127,063,189 of record NC_089584.1, read on the forward strand.
GCTTAGTAACTAACCTTCAAGGATCCAAGCAAGTTTGGGTACCTAAAATGAATTAATCTTCTTTTGTAGGTCAATTACAAAGCTAAAGTAAAACATTGGGTTCTTGATAGTGGGTGCACTCAACACATGACCGGTGATGCAAGAATGTTCAACTCAATCAATACCAATGTCAATGATGGTTATGATAGTGTCATATTTGGTGACAATGGCAAAGACAAGGTCAAAGGGCTTGGTAAGATTGCAATATCCAATGACATAAGCATTTCCATTGTGTTGCTAGTTGAGAGCTTGAACTTCAATTTGCTATCCGTGGCTCAATTGTGTGATCCTAGATTCAAATGTATATTTGGGGTAGATGGTGTAGAGATCATAAGTGTAGGTTGCTCTAACTTGATCTTCAAAGGCTTTAGATATGAGAATCTATACTTGGTTGATTTCAATGCTAGTGAAGCTCAATTGTTAACATGCTTGTTCACTAAGTCTAGTATGGGTTGGTTATGGCATAGAAGGCTTGGTATGTTGGAATGAAACAATTGAATAGATTGGTTAAGCTTGACTTGGTTAGAGGCTTGAAAGATGTTGTGTTTGAAAAGGATAAGCTTTATAGCTCTTGTCAAGCTAGAAAACAAGTTGGAAACACCCATCCTAAGAAAAGCATAATGAGCGCTAGCAAGGCATTTGAGTTATTACACATGGATTTGTTTGAGCCAACACAATACACTAGCATCGGTGGAAACAAATATGGCTTTGTGATAGTGGATGACTATACAAGATACACTTGGGTATTCTTTCTAGTGGACAAGAGTGATGTGTTTGCAATATTCAAATAATTTGTCAAGAGCATACACAATGAGTTTGAAACAACCATCAAGAGAGTTAAAAGTGACAATGGTAGTGAGTTCAAGAACACAAAAAATGTTGAGTTATGTGATGATTTTGGAATTAGACATTAATTCTTGGCCAAGTACACTCCATAATCAAATAACCTTATTGAGAGAAAAAATAGAGCCTTGATTGATATGGCAAGATCAATATTGAATGAGTACAATATGAGTCAATCCTTTTGGGCCAAAGCTATCAACACGACTTGCTATTATAACAACCGCCTCTATTGTCACCCATTGAAAGAGAAGACACCGTATGAGCTCTTGAATGGTAGAAAGCCCAATATTGCATACTTTTGGGTCTTTAGTTGTAAATGCTATATCTTGAAGAAATACACTAGATTGGGCAAGTTTGAGAAGAAGTGTGATAAAGGATTCTTACTTGGATACTCTACTACAAGCAAAGCATATAGAGTTTAAAATTTGGCAAGTGGTACTCTTGAGGAGGTACATGATGTTGAATTTGATGAAACCAAAGGTTCACAAGATGAGAATAAGAACTTAGAAGATGTTAGAGGCATTCAACTTTCAAATGCCATGAAGAACATGGATGTTGGTGAATTGAGGCCTAGACAAGTGAATAATGATGAAGATGATCAAGTGCAAGTGCTCTCTAACTCAAATATGCAAGATAACACTAATCAAGAAAGTACAAGTGGCTCTCATGACAATGTGCAAGATCAAGTGGCTAGTACATTATCTAAACCCAATGATCAAGCAAGTGCAAGAAAACAAGTTCCAATACTCCAACCAACTAATATTGCAAGAGATCATCCATTGGACACTATAATTGGAGATATTTCGAGAGGTGTACAAACAAGATCAAGATTAGCATAATTTTGTGAACACTTCTCATTTGTATCATCCATTGAACCAAAGAAGATAGAAGAAGCATTGAAGGATGTTGATTGGGTGAATGCTATGCATGAAGAATTGAACAACTTCACAAGAAATTAAGTATGGAAGTTAGTGGAAAGACCAAAGAACCATAATGTGATTGGAACCAAATGGGTCTATAGAAACAAGCAAGATCAAGATGAGATAGTAGTAAGGAACAAAGCAAGATTGGTAGCACAAGGCTATACACAAGTTGAAGGTCTTAACTTTGGAGAAACATATGCCCAGTTGCTAGATTGGAAGCAATTAGAATCCTGTTAGCCTATGCTTGTGCCCACAACATCAAGCTCTATCAAATGGATGTCAAGAGTGCATTTCTCAATGGCTACATCAATAAAGAGGTTTATGTTGAGCAACCTCCTAGTTTTAAAGATGACAAGAAGCCCGACCATGTGTACAAGTTGAAGAAGGCTTTGTATGGCTTGAAGCAAGCACCTAGAGCATGGTATGAGAAGTTGAGGGATTTCCTACTCTCAAAGAGATTCATGATGGGTAAGGTTGACACCACTATTTTCACCAAGAAGATTGGCAAAGACTTGTTTATATTGCGAATCTATATTGATGACATCATATTTGGATCAACCAATCAAGACTTTTGTGAAGAGTTTAGAAAGATGATGGCTAATGAGTTTGAGATATCCATGATTGGAGAGTTGAGTTACTTCCTTGGACTTTAAATCAAGCAAATTAAAGAATGGTACATTTGTGAGTCAAGGCAAGTACATCAAAGACATGCTCAAGAAGTTTGGCATGAATGAGAGCAAAGCCATAAGTATACCAATGGGAACAAATGTCAATTTGGATAGTGATGCAAGTGGCAACATGATGGATCAAAAGTTGTATCGATCTATGATTAGAAGCCTACTCTATGTGACTGCATCAAGGCCAGATGTCATGTTTAGTGTGTGCATGTGTGCAAGATTTCAAGCCTCACCAAGAGAAAGTCATTTGAAGGCTACAAAGAGAATATTGAGGTATTTGAAGCATACACAAAATGTTGGTTTGTGGTATCCCAAAGGAGCAAAGTTTGAGCTAGTTGGTTACTTCGACTCAGATTATGTCTGATGCAAAGTTGAAAGGAAGTGCACCTTGGGCACATGTCAATTATTGGGAAGATCACTTGTTTCATGGTCATCAAAGAAGCAAAATAATGTTACATTATCAACCACCAAAGCCGAATACATATCCACCGGTAGTTGTTGTGCACAAATACTTTAGATGAAGGCCACCTTGAATGACTTTGGAATCAAGTTCAATAAAGTGCCATTGCTTTGTAATAATGAGAGTGTAATCAAGCTCACCAACAATCCAGTTCAACATGCAAGAACAAAGCACATTGATGTCTGCCATCATTTCATTAGAGATCACCAACAAAAAGGAAATATTTGTATTGAGAGTGGGCACCGAAGATCAACTTACCGATATATTCACCAAGCCATTGGATGATAAAAGGTTTTGCAAGCTAAGGAATGAGTTGAATATATTGGATTTCTCAAATATGTGTTGATGCACCCCCACTTATATAACATGCCTCTCCTTCGAACAACCAAGGTAAAAGTTGATTGGCATGGCATACATCCTTTGCTAAGGACATGTTTAGCGCATCTAGTCATTCCTCATGTCTTATAGGCTCATTCATGAAAATCAAATGAATTTGATACTTGTATGGTACCACTATTGCTTTTATGCTTGACTTGATCTAGTGGTAGCATATGACATATTTATGGGCTTGTGAACCTAGTGTTCGATCTAGAAAATGAGCTATAAGTGTTTAACTCAACATGGTACAAGATAACCCTTATTTGGAGGTGTGAAGAAGCTTGTCCTTGGATCAAACTGAGTTAAATATCTTTGGCAAGTGTTCTAGATTGGACCAAATTTGGGAAAATGATTATCACCCCATTGATTGACATTGATAATCTTAACCCATCTAAAATTGAACCTTTGTGGTCATTGATGATAAAGGGGGAGAAATTGCATAAAGATAAGGTTAAATGACAAGGGGGAGAACTTTGACATAGGGAGAGAGATATGAGAAAGTAAGGGATAAATTTTAATTTTGAGTACACAAGTAGGGAAAGCAAGCTCATAAACTTGATTGGTGCATTTGGATGTGTATTTCATATGTTTGCTTGCATGGCACAAGTTTAAAATTTAAAATTCCATGCTTGTGTGGTGTATGCTAGTTGTAGGTTTGAATGATGAAATGAAAAACTAGCATGCATATGTTGAGTAACTAGACTTATGTTTATATTATGAAAACTAGACCCTTGCTTCTAATGTCGATCTCATAGGGTATTCTAGTTTTTGTGTGCATGTCTAGTTACTAATGGTGCTAAGGATGGTATATTGGTGCACTCTGATTGGTATCATGCTTCAAAGATCCATCTCTTATACCTTAGCATCATTTGGTAGACATTACTCTCCCACAACTCAATTTCTTGCATATGTGCAAGCTTTCAATTCAAACTCTTAGCACATATGTAGGGAGAGCTAATGCTACCATTTGGGATTCATGAAACTTGTCCATATCCTTTTACACATGGTAAATATACTTGGGCAAGCAACATGAATTCAATTAAATTTCAATTCATATCTTTATGAAAGGGTTGTCATCAATTACCAAAAAGGAGAGATTAAAAGCTCTAGTTTGGTTTTGGTAAATTGATGAAACCCTAAGTGCTAACCTAGTTTATCAAAGTGATCATGAGATAGGTAGCACTATTCCAAGTGATGGAGCAATGGTGAAGATCATGATAATGGTGTGGTGACCATGATGATCAAGTGCTTAGACTTGGAAAAGAAGAAAGAGAAAAATACAAAGTTCAAGACAAAGGTGAAACTTAATAGGAGCTTTTTGGTTTGGTGATCGAGACACTTAGCGAGTGTGATAATATTTAGGATAGATGGTCATACTATAAAGAGGGGAGCTCTTATCGGACAACTCGATCATCTAGTGCCACTAGGTGTTGAAATACTTGCATTGCATTTTAGGCCTAGTGCACATTCAGTGAGAAGTGATTAACCTTTGAAAAATGTTTGTGAAAATGCTAACACACTTGCACGTGATGGTGAAACACTTGGAGTGTTAGCATATTTGCAAAGGTGGTGAAAAAGGTGAAGAAAAGGAGGCATAGCCAGGCTTGTGTTGCTGCCCCGAGGGCATCGCCACCCTTGTGATGGTGCACCACCACCCATGTGGCGGTGACTAGCAGAGGAGGCCGAGAGGGAGGTGTTCTGGGTGGCACCGCGACCCCTAGGGCGGTGCCCACCTAGACATGGGCGAGAATGGCTGGTGCTGGGGCTGGCACCGAAAGTGGCTGTGTGCACCACCATAGGTGCGATGGTGCACCACCATGGGCACCATCACCCTATCTGGTGGCACCGCCCCTTTTCAATAGAGAGCGGATGAACTAGAGTTGGGCACCGCCGCAGGCACCGCCACCCCTAGGCGGTGCACCGCCCCATTTTTCTAGAGAGCATGGATTTTGAGGTGTTGGTTGGGGTGACACCGCCACCCCCTGTCTAGTGCAACCACCGCTTATCTTGTGCCCTAGTTGGATGAATGTTGGAGGGGCACCGCCACCCCATGTTCGGTGCCACACCGACATGTTGGGTGACCCTGTAGAAGCTGACTCAAAGGGGTAACAACTCTATTTGCTTGTGGGCTTATAAATAGAGCTAGTGGCTAGCCTTGGCCACTCTCTTAGCACTTGTAACAGCTGCATACACCCTTTGAGAGTTGAGCACACCACTCTACTCACTTGTACACTTGATTTCATCTTCTTGAGTGAGATTGGAGAGCCTCTAGTGCATTGCTTAGTGTTCTAGCATCTTGTGGCACTAGTTGGGCGATTTGGGCTGGTGGAGTTCTTGTTACTCTTGGTGTTTTTCGGAACCTAGATGGCCCAGTGATTGGTGGATCATTGAGCGGGTATTGGTGATTGTTGTCGGCTCTGATCGTCAACATTGTGAGGGATTCTTGTGCCTTCCCCATGGGAGATCACGAAACACAACTCTAGTGGATTGCATGGATTATGTGATCCTCATCTTGTGTTGGTTGTGTGGCACCCCATTGAGGGTTTGGCGTGTGATGCCAATTAGCATGTGAACCTCTAAGTGAGTGAATCGCCACAATGAGGACTAGCTTGCCGACAAGCAAGTGAACCTCAGTAAAAAAAATTATTATGTCATCATTTGATTCCAAGGTGATTGGTCTTCATTGGTATTCATTCTTATGATTGATTGGATCCTTTGGTGATTGGCTCATTCCTATACATGGCGGTATAACACTCCATCCTTCCTGCGCATTTACATTTCTTAGTGTACCTAGTTTTGAGGGCAAGCAAGAGTCGTGTCTAGTGGTTAGTGAGGCTCTTTAGTTAGGCTTTGAGAGCTCACTAATTTAGTGTAGTGACATAGCCTTTGAGTGCTTATAGACAATAGCAACTAGAATTGTGGTAGGTGGCTTGCATTCTTAGTAGGCTAGCGTAACATTCGCTTCGCCTCATATTTGTCTAACTGCTTTGCATAGTGTTGTTGTAGAAATTTTTATAGGATATTCATCCCCCTCTAGCCAGTAGGACCTTTCAGCGGCGGTGTTTGTAGCGGTTTTTGCGACATATATTGTAATCGTGCAATTCCCAATTAATGAGATGAAATTACTTTTGTTTGTAATCTCACTACTCGTGAGTCATGCTCGGAGACTTTGGTCCCTCATTGGGATGGGCTGTTATGACAGTGGCCTCGGTGGCTAGGATTGCCACGCCCATGCTGCTAACGGGTAAGTCCATGAGAACCCTAGGTTTACGGTCGTTCTATGCCCAGGTCATGTCCCCTAGAGGGGATATCCTCGGCTTTTTTGGCCGAGCCACTCATATAGTTCCCAAGACTATCTATCAGTGCTCGGGGGCTCGCTACCTCCCTTGGTGGGTCACCATGAGCAGCTCTAGGTTGGTACTCGGACATTGCATGATGATCAGCTAGCTTTGCTTCTAGGCATTCGGCTAAGGCCTCTGGTGCCCGACCATCGGTGTCCCTCGCACTTTAGATGCCTTGGGTAGCCTTGAAGCCCATTTGGTCAGCCTTAGAACCCTTAGTGATGCCCCTTCTAAGGGGTCCTACACCGGTGTGTGGCTAGGTGGCACGATCCGATGAAGGATCAAGAGACAGAAATAGCTGCAAATGAACAAAATGAACACAAGAGAAGGGAAAGGGGATACAGCTAGAAACATGGCGGCTAGGGCCATTCTGTTAGTGCCTTGCTAACCCTTTGCCTATTCCTTCTACTCCATCCATCTGGTCCTCACCTCGCTCGAGGGGCCCTGTGCTATGGTCCACCTTCATAGAGGGTAATAGGTGGCTAGCTCAATCGAACCTTTGGCATAGCCAAGCTACTACTGGAGTTGCTCAGGTTTAAGGAGACAATAGTGAAGTCAAGTGAAGCAAGAAGGTCAGGGGGGTGAGACTTATCTTGGTTTTTATTGTTGGAGTGGAAGGCTGACAAAGGAGGTCGGTAGGCGAATACTGGCTCAGGAGATGGCGCTTCTCGATGGATGGCTCGGTGATGGCCTTCCCTCATGGGGAAAGGTCAGAACTCACCTTGATCGGGTCGACCCCTTCTAGGGGGCCAAGTGCTAGATGGAGGGGCCAGCTGAGCCATCACTATCTCTAGGAGTCTTGGCCACCTCGCTGATGCTCGGTCGGTCAAGCACTGCCGCCACCATGGCTGCTCCTTCCACTATCGCATTCCTGTGTTGTGGCTAGGGCCATCAAGAATGCAGGGGGCGACAAGCGTGGTCGCTTGGGCAACATAGTCCTACTCATAGTAGTAGGATTGCTCAAAGTTGCCCTCGATAGTGATGACCCCCTTCAGGCCGAGCATCTTGAGCTTTAGGTAGGTGTAGTTGGGGACAACCATGAACTTGGCAAAGCATGGCCGGCCTAGGAGATCGTGGTAGACGCCAGGAAAGTCGACCACCTCGAAGGTGAGCAGATCCTTGCAGAAGTTGTTTGACTAGCCAAAGGTGACATTAAGTCGGATGCATCCGAGGGGTACGACCTCCTTCCTTGGGATGACCCTATAGAACGATGCCTTGTTAGGGCATAGGATGCTCCATAGGATGCCCATCTTGTCGAGGGTGCTGGCATAGAGTATGTTGAGGTTGCTGCCCTCATCCATTAGCACCTTAGTGAGGCGCATGGTGCCCATGATTGGGCTAACCATGAGTGGTCAGCGCCCCGAATGAGGGACATGATCAGGGTGGTCTTCCTGGTTGAAGGTGATGGCCATCTAGGACCATCGGAGCCATGTTGGGGCGGTGAGGGAGTGGATGACATTCACCTCCTGCTCGGTGATGCGGCACTATTGGCGGGATTCATATGCCAAGGAGCCCCCAAAGTTCATGAGGCAACAATTAGCCTTAGGAAACTCAGTGTTGTCCTCCGAGGCATCATCCTCTGGCTCACTGGCCTTGGGGATAGGCTTCTAGGACTTGCCCTGCTGGCCGAGGGTGCCACGAATGTAGCCCCTAATGGTAGCATAGTCTTTGAGGAGGTGCTTCACATGTCCCCCGTGGAACGGGTAGGAAGCCTTGAGCGCCTTCTCAAAGTGCTCAAGGCATGCACCATGCTCGCGGGGCTGAGGTCTAGCGACATAGTTGGCCGCGGCCACAATCTCCTCCCTGCGGCACTTTTGGTACTTGTTCCCCTTGTCACGGTAGCACTGGGACAAGACAGGGTCATCACCGGCATCTCCACCACTAAGGAGCCCCACGGTCTTGGCCTTGTCGCTAAAGTTGGCCTAGATAGCATCTTCACCTGTGGCATACTAGTTGGCGATGTCCAAGAGCTCCTGCATCATACGTGAGGTCTTGCGGTCGAGCACGTGGATGAGAGTCTCATAGGTCATGCCATAGATGAAGGTATTGATCACATCGGTGTCGGTGATGTTGCAGAGCTTGTTGCGCTTCTTGGAGAAGCAATGGATGTACTCTTAGAGGGTCTCATCGCTCCTCTACCTATAGTTACGAAGGTCCTAGGAGTTACCTAGGTGGGTGTAGGTACCCTAAAAGTGGCCGATGATGACTGAACAGAGATTGCCCTAGCAACAGATGTTGTCAGGCTCAAGCTACTTGAGGCAACCTCTGGTCGAGCTTGATAGAAGTAGGGAAAGGTACTAGATGGCAAAGTCATCATTTGACCCTCTGGTCTTCATGGCGAGGCGGTAGTCCTCTAGCCAATGGTTAGGGTTGGTATCGCTATCGTACTTTGAGATGTGTGTCGGTGGCTAGAAACCGCCTAATCTAATGCCTCCTAGGAGTGCTCGTCTTCCATTAGACCCTAAGCACCCAAGGGAGAACACTAAATTACTTAGTTCCGTCGGGCACACCCTAGGGGAGAACCCGAAAATCCACATTTTTACATTAGGATCACAAATGAGAGAATAAAGCTTACATTATTCTTAACCATTTCATACATCACTTTTAGTACAACATTAGAGTATAATAGTTATTGTATAATAGCGGAATGTAATCATCTTATCAGAGTTTATGAACAATTTAATTGAATAGCGGAATATAAACATGTGATCAGAATTACAGCGGAAATAAATAGATATTCATGACATGATGAAGCATTAGTATATAAGCTATGACAATAGATTATAAATCTTTCATTTATAAAAACATTCGGTGAGAGTTGTAATAAAAACTATGATCGCAGCATAAAGGAATCCTCGTTGAGCCCACCAGGAGGTATCCACACACAAGGGTCAGCTCTAGCATCCACCTGTCACCTGCAACAGGGGGAATAAAACCCTAAGTACTCAATTGCACTCAGCAAGACTTAGCCAACAGGAGAAAAAAAGGACGCCAAGGATATGCAAGGCTATCTGGCTTGTGGGTTATTGCATTTGCAGGAAGCATTACTAGGCGTGCATCCTTATATTCAATTTTTATTTATAGCCGCATTGGTTCATTAACTAACCATTCTATGTAAGAACCTGTGCTACTTTCAAGAAGGTGGTAAGCAATCAGATTTCCTTTTTCTATCTTCCACTTTTCATCTTTCAGTTCTTACTATGGTGCCAGACACGAAACAAGCCGTACCGGATTGCCCGGTGATTCACGAATCAATGCCCCCAGCTAGGTATCCCGAAAACACATGCCCCGCTTATACCCAAGGCATAAGCAGGACCAACCCATCACTCCCCTTTCTCGGGTGTCCAGCTCCCCGTCCAAACTGGGACTCCAAGCCCCCGCCCCTGAGTCCCGGACTCAGTGCGGTGCAAGGACCTCTCCACCAAAATAAAACCCTAACAGTCAGTCTGGAAAAGAGCCGAATCCACGACAAGAGAGCAACAATTCTTCCAAGCGCCCATACCCAAGTATGTGCTCGGGATAATAAGTCTGTGACTTGCCTCAATGGCTTATGCAGCGACCAGTCCTTAACCGACACAGACAGGGAAAACAGTGTAACCAACCCATGCCCCGCGTCCATGGCGACACAACCTCTTACACCCACCAATACCCAAACCATATCCCTGCCCGGTCACCATTTTTCCTTTTCATCATTTATATTTTTCAAGTGATAATAATACAGTAATATATTTCCTATCTCTCGCGAGTGACAGGCAATCACTCGACTTCTACCAGAGTCCTATACCATAGCATTCTACATGATCCTATCATACTAGTAAGACTTATAGGATAAAGATATATATGCAAGTGGGTTTTATTCAACTCCTTAAAACTTAATGCACAAATATAATTTAAACTTCAGAAAAGTAGGGGTTATGCACTGGGGCTTGCCTGGGTAAGATATATATTAAAAAGTTAGTATCTGCATCTTCAGATCATCCACCATTAACTGAATAGGAAGCCCATTGCATTATCTCCTAGAGAGAATACCATTACACCATCTTTGGATTTCCAATCACCCTTCAATTGATCCGTTGATCCATCATCGTACCTATATGATATGCAATGCGATGCAACACAAAGATGTAATTAACCGACTACAATCGTGACTCGGTAAAACATGATTTACGCCTCTCTAGTTAACAAGCTAGATTTAACGACGACCATACCTAGGCTACATATACACGTTGTCGGATAAAGCATTATTTCCCAACAATTATTTTAGTTATATAAACCAACGTTGTTTCTTTATTCTATTCTATCGATTTAATCATTATTCGAAATAGGGTATCATTATCTATTTAGCAAACTAATTATTCTGGAGCTACAAAAACTACAGTGAGTACCTAATATGGCTAGGAGCCTACTGTACAAATGTCAGATTCAACAATATTACCGATTTATCATGGAAATCCCTATAAGTTTATCTTTTCATAATATTAAGTACCTTAAATTAATTATATAGCTTCCAAGAATATTATCAAACTATGTGAACAAAATACACTAATAGGTAGATCATGATTTTAGGAGCCTAACAAAATTGGTTTCATGATTTTTGGACACCTACAAAGTTTTACTTTGAATTTACAAATTTACTTTACAACTAAATTAGAATTCGCTCTATAAATCAAAAAGGCCGGTGGCAACAAACGAGCCTAGCATTGATGGGCCGGTCCACGCGGACGCGGCTGTGCCCGCAGCGGCTGGCCCAGGCACAGGCAACCGACTAGCCCAGTGCGTAGGTGAGCGTGGATCGCCCATGCACGGATGGCAATAGGTCGGCCCAGCGTAGATGAGCGCGGCCCACGTGGCCAGGGCCAGACAGCGGCGGCGTTTTAGCGATTAGGCCCCTGAGCTTTCTCTAAATCAATTAAGCATTTACTTGTAAATGTATGAGTCAAGCACGTTTTGCAGAAGAAACATGGTAAAGCATCGTATTTGCGTTCAAGTCCTTTTTTTACCTCAAAACAGAGCATCACAGGGGAGTTGTCATAGTCACGCTCGGTGATGGCGACGTAGTGTGGGTCACGGCAGTGGAGACGGAGCGACGCAGCCACGACGACGACAGAACTGCCAGCTCTAGCATGGGTCCCTCCATGACCCCAAGGTGTCCGCGACATGGCTGGTGGCAGTGCTAGGCGCTGGGACCACGCACAGCGGTGGCCGATAGAGATGCAGCGATGGCAGGCGCGAGATGCTGCAACTGCGGGCGTGGCCATGACGAGATGTGGCGCGGGACTCAGGTGCACTTGCATCAAAATGGCTAGTGACTTCGGCGTAGTCAGGTAGGTGCTCACGCGAGGCCAAGCTGCACGCGGCGACTACGGCCTCCAGCGGCAGAAGCAAGCAGAGAGACATAGCGCCGAGGGGAGCGTGAGAGCGAGGCATAGAAGTTGGACCAGGTCAGTGGTGTCCATGGCCAGGCAATGGCCACGGCGACGTCGATGAGGAAGAGCAGAAGCTAGGACTACGTCCAGCATGGGACCAAGGATGCACGCGCGTGAGGTGGCTGAGCGACGACGGCGGGGATGGCCATGCGGTGGAGCAGCGTGACCGTGGGAGCATGCATGCACACACGAATGGCAAAGGGGCTTGCGCGCGCTCGAGGCAAGATGGAGCAGCACAGCAACACAGCTTAGGAGGGGTAGAGCAGTGGGGCCAAGGGGTGCAGGGCTCAGCGTCCGGGCCTGGCAACGGCGGCGTGGACTAGCAGAGGAAGGGCGAGGGAGACGGTGTAGCCCAGTCCTCGACTGCAAACATGGTCAAGGCGTGCTGCGGGCAGCGAGCAGGTAACGTCCTATCGGGCGCAAGGTGAGGCGGTGCGGAGCCGCGTGCGGGTTCAGGAGAGGGAGGAGAATGGCGGCATGGCCCTGGCTGGTGCTGCGACACATGGGCACGGTAGCAGTGGACTGAGGGGCACGCGTGGGGGAATGGCCGACACCGGGCGAGGAGGAAAAATGCAGGAGCAGGGGCGCCTCTTCCCACGGCTGCAGAAAAAGGAGGAGGGGAAAACAGCGTGATTGCATGAGACACGGTAGGGCAGCGTAGTGACAAGCCAAGGTAGGCAATCAGAGACAGGTTAGGCACGACATGACTTAGCCTAGAAAAACAAGCAGGGATAGAGGCATACAGAGGCCACAGGAAAAACAAAGAGATACGTACGAGTTCGCCAACCATTTCAAACACGACGAGGGGAGCAGGACGGGACGACACAATGCGGCTAGTAGCGGCGAGCACATAAAGATGAGAGGACACGACATGGCAGAGGCAGAACCAGTGCACCAATTTATTCTAGAGACTAATAATGAGTCTATACGTAAAAACATAACCATGTCACCAGACCAGAGCTTTTCAACTGAGCGTGCTTATAAAAATAACCACATGAGTACATATATATATCGTTTTATTTGTTAATGGATTTTATTTTATTTATAAAAGTTGCTTTCCATGCTTAATTTAATAGAACAAACCATTCACCAAAATCATTGTTCGACATTCTTGAATATCTTTACGAACTGAGTAATTTGAATTGGCATTGATTCGAGTCCACAAAATTAAATCACACAGGATTCGCCCATCGCATCAAGTATGTTTTAAATCGAAAATTCGAGAAACCCATTTTTGGAAAAAAAAAATTCTTATGCCTAAATTGCGGTGCTAAACAAGCTCGTAACACCAGGGGTGTTACAACCAACCCCCCCTTAAAAAGAATCTCGTCCTGAGATTCAAAGCAAGAATCGAAAGGGGAAAACACGATTACATTACGTAGATTAGGGATTACACAAAAGATTACATGACTTCGAATGCTAAACCACATGGAGATTTAGAGATACATGGTTAAAAGCAACCTGGTACAACCAAGACTTAATCCAAAAGTCAAGATAGACGAGGACAATGGAGAAACAACAAGATAACGATGATCCAAAACATGGTGTAGGTCCAACAGATCGAGAAATAGTCGACTAAGAAGTCAAACATCTGGAAACCTAAGATCCAACTAACCAAAGGGAACTTGAACTTCTTCAATGAACCAGATCCTTTCTTCTCCTTAGATTACACCATCACCTCAGACTGGTGAACCAAACTTCCCAATGGCGATTAGATCTCGTAGCTTTGCTCTGAATGTGAGGGAATGGGATGAAGAAGAAGAACAAGGACCAATGGTATTTTATTGCGGCGAATGGAGGTAGGGAGCAACACACCAGAAGTGGATGTGGAGGGGATGGGATACACAGACGGTGCATGCTACGGGGATAAACACGGCCATGGTGCGCTCCCTGCACAAGCGAGCAGATAGGAAATAAAGGAGAGGAGATAAGAGGGTGCGCTCGACGAGGGAGACATGCGGGCGGTCGTGTCCCCAAAAGAAGAAAGAAAGGAGAGGGAGAGGGAAGGGGGTCTTGTACGAGGGACAAGGCATGAGAGTCAAGAGCCAATCGGATGCTGGGAAAAGGTGAAACGCATAGTGCACAAAGATGACGAGTGCAGCACGATGCCGCGGCCATGCGAGAATGGGGAGCTAAAGGTCCCGACACAGACGGCGTTCGTCGGACACGCAACATAATAACCCAACATGCGTAGCACAGTCAACTAAACACGGGGCTTGGGACATGACATCCCCTCAGGCTTTACAACCACTCCCTACTACCTGAGGCTAACTTTTCTTACTACTTTTCTTTTTCTTTCCTTTACTCGACCACATCCGTCTTTCCTATAGACTAAGACCATGGCATACGTTCTTCCTCCAAAACCACCTTCTCTTGCTTACCTTGAGGGGACACCACATCATTAACCTGTTGTGGATTTCCTGTTTGAACACCTGAACATTTCCAAGGAAATTATTTGTAGCAAAAGTGGTATGGCGATGTAACTTCATAAAGGTACTTCGTCAACAACCTCGATACCAGCGCATATCGAGCAGCGTCACCATGTGGCAGCTGGTCCATAGGGAGCCCTTGGTTTCGTCGTGGCACCATAAGCTATTAACCAAGCAACTCTTACCAACTTATACGCCATGAAGGCGGTGGGGTCATAGACCACAGAATAAGGGGAGTATTGCAATGGAAGATTCAAACAACAAGGGTTCCTTTCACAACAAGGGACAAGGAATTCAAATCCAATGGCGAATTTGTTTTAAAGAGATTCAAGTGTTCTGCTAGGACATCTACAATTAGTCGATATAGTGTCCTATATTATCTAATCACGGCTGATCTGCTGGTATCTGAACAGTAATTTCTCTTGTAATCCTCTTAACGTTGTCCTTGAAAAATTTAAGCACGTCTAACAAAAGTTAAGGTAGATGAACGCAATAAACACAATGAAATAAATAAAGTGCATGTTCCAATGACCTTATATGGGTATAATGTACAGGCATTCTGGCTCCCATTCACGACACAGCATTCGCTTATGGTCGAACAATTTTGACAACCATGGACGACAACAACAGCAAGAGTACAATACCAGAGGACAGCGACGGAAAGCACTACTACTACTATGGGTACACATCTCAAGGCAACAAATCTACATCTTCTCATAGCAATGGTTGAGTAAGAGGAATCAAGGGCTCTTCTTCTGACACTTCTGACGGTGGAGGTGCTGGTGGTGCTGCAACACCAGTTCTTCTTTCTAGCAGGTGGATAGGGATCCCTCCCAAGATCAAGGCATCCTGCATTTCAGTAGCCAGCGTCCTCCACTTGGCCCTAGTGACAAGATAGGCCACACGTAGTTGATGAACATGTCGGTCTTCAGCCTCTATTAGAGCTTCCGACATGGCAGTCTCCTAGCTCTCAACAGCTACCTCACTGGCATGTGCTTTGGCGAGCTGCACTTGGAGCATCCGGTTGAAGATCTTGGCTTCCTCGGCGTGTCGAAGGCACACCCTTAGCTCCAAGGCTTGCTGATCATATGACTCATCTAGAGTGAGTAGGTACGTGGTCAAGTATACCACAGTTGGACTGTCCTCTTACGCATCTCGCTCTTGCAAGGCCTCCATGCGAGCCTTCCATGCCCATCGATTCTTATCCAAAGGTGGAAAGAACCGCATGGGGGTACGGGCAATGGGCTACTCATAGATCTAGCAGAGGTACTGGAAGGCTTTGTGGGCCACAACCTGGTAGGTGTTGGTGAAGCTAAACCCGGTTGTGGTCACACTCTAGGCTTCAGTGAGGTTAGGGAACTTTTCACTCTTCCCGATGTAGACAGTAACCTCACACCGCTCGGTGCCATGCTCCTCATACTCATGGCCCTCATACTTGGGACAATCTTTGACTCTAAGCTTTTGCAAGGTGGCACGCAGGATTCTGGGAAAACCCTCAATGTTTAGGCAGTAGCTACTAACCCAGGCTCCTGCCATTTCTGGCGGTGGTTGTGAGGAAGGCTGAGCGAAAGGCTGGCTCAAAGGAAAAGCTAAGCGAGCTAAAGTGCATCAAGTGGTAGTACTAATGGCTAAGCCAGGCTCTTCTTATAAAGGCAGAGTGTTCAGTGGTCCTAACATGGTTCACCAAGGTTTTGCGCGGGATCACTATGATGAATCGACCAAATTCCGCGCGTTCAAGGCGAGCGACATGCGATGCCATTACTGACTAGTACGACGGCAGGGCAAGGGTCCGACAAGAGTGTAGAAAAGGGGTATGGGAAGAACATGGGTCACAATAGGCATGAACCATGGGCGAATGTGGAGCATGAAGCCATAGTGCAGACCTAACTCTAGAACCGGAACGAGTCAGTCGTGCATAATACGACACACGTTACACCTATGGAGGGTGTATCTGCAAGTAGTACGAGTACTATAATTGACAAGCAGGATATGCAT
The DNA here is from genome assembly GCF_019320115.1 of Miscanthus floridulus. Lineage (NCBI taxonomy): Eukaryota > Viridiplantae > Streptophyta > Magnoliopsida > Poales > Poaceae > Miscanthus > Miscanthus floridulus. The sequence goes on from NC_089584.1 coordinate 127,079,700, forward strand.
GAATGCACATCCTATACGTCCTTTCATTGTTGCCAACACATATAGGACAACCGTTCTCAAATTTTTGGCACATCGTTCTCTCCCTGTAGCTAGTCGATACTATCAGACTATGCTTGAGTCAGTGTACCTACAGAAAAATTAATTAAATCTACCTAAGTCAGTAGAGTGCCATCTATCATGGATACATAACCATAGTAATAGGGCTTATATATCTTCGCATAAAAATGTCCTAATTTTTTGCAAAAATGGGTTGTCAAATTTTAGTTTAGAAAAGATTTTCAAAGCCTTATTTCCTCATTTGCGCTCTGATACCACCTATGGTAGAACCGCCTAATCTAATGCCTCCCAGGAGTGCTCATCTTCCATTAGACCCCAAGCACCCAAGGGAGAACACTAAATTACTCGGTTCCATCGGGCACACCCCAGGGGAGAACCCGAAAATCCATATTTTTACATCAGGATCACAAATGAGAGAATAAAGCTTATATTATTCTTAACCATTTCATACATCACTTTTAGTACAACATTAGAGTATAATAGTTATTGTATAACAATGGAATGTAATCATCTTATCAGAGTTTATGAACAATTTAATTGAATAGCAGAATATAAACATGTGATCAGAATTACAGCGGAAATAAATAGATATTCATGACATGATGAAGCATTAGTATATAAGCTATGACAACAGATTATAAATCTTTCATTTATAAAAACATTCGGTGAGAGTTGTAATAAAAACTATGATCGCAGCGTAAAGGAATCCTCGCTGAGCCCACCAGGAGGTATCCACACATAAGGGTCAGCTCTAGTATCCACCTATCACCTACAACAGGGGGAATAAAACCCTAAGTACTCAATTGTACTTAGCAAGACTTACCCGACAGGAGGAAAAAAAAGATGCCAAGGATATGCAAGGCTATCTGGCTTGTAGGTTATTGCATTTGCAGGAAGCATTACTAGGCGTGCGTCCTTATATTTGATTTTTATTTATAGCCGCATTGGTTCATTAACTAACCATTCTATGTAATCACATGTGCTACATTCAAGCATGTGGTAAGCAATCAGATTTCCTTTTTCCATCTTCCACTTTTCATCTTTCAGTTCTTACTACAGTGCCAAACACGAAACAAGCCATACCGGATTGCCACCTGTGGTAGAACCGCCTAATCTAATGCCTCCTTGGAGTGCTCGTCTTCCATTAGACCCTAAACACCCAAGGGAAAACACTAAATTACTCGGTTCTGTCGGGCACACCCCAGGGGAGAACCCGAAAATCCACATTTTTACATCAGGATCACAAATGAGAGAATAAAGCTTACATTATTCTTAACCATTTCATACATCACTTTTAGTACAAAATTAGAGTATAATAGTTATTGTATAACAACGGAATATAATCATCTTATCAGAGTTTATGAACAATTTAATTGAATAGCGGAATATAAACATGTGATCAGAATTACAGCGGAAATAAATAGATATTCATGACATGATGAAGCATTAGTATATAAGCTATGACAACAGATTATAAATCTTTCATTTATAAAAACATTCAGTGAGAGTTGTAATAAAAACTATGATCACGGTGTAAAGGAATCCTTGCTGAGCCCACCAGAAGGTATCCATACACAAGGGTCAGCTCTAGCATTCACTTATCACCTACAACAGGGGGAATAAAACCCTGAGTACTCAATTGTACTCAGCAAGACTTAGCCAACAGGAGGAAAGAAAAGACACCAAGGATATGTAAGGCTATCTGTCTTGTGGGTTATTGCATTTGTAGGAAGCATTACTAGGCGTGTGTCCTTATATTTGATTTTTATTTATAGCCACATTGGTTCATTAACTAACCATTCTATATAAACACTTGTGCTACATTCAAGCATGTGGTAAGCAATCAGATTTCCTTTTTCCATCTTCCACTTTTCATCTTTCAATTCTTACTACAGTGCCAGACACGAAACACGCCGTACCGGATTGCCACCTGTGGCAGAACCGCCTAATCTAATGCCTCCTTGGAGTGCTCGTCTTCCATTAGACCCTAAGCACCCAAGGGAGAACACTAAATTACTTGGTTCTATCGGGCACACCCTAGGAGAGAACCTAAAAATCCACATTTTTACATTAGGATCACAAATGAGAGAATAAAGCTTACATTATTCTTAACCATTTCATACATCACTTGTAGTACAACATCAGAGTATAATAGTTATTGTATAATAGCGGAATGTAATCATCTTATCAGAGTTTATGAACAATTTAATTGAATAGCGGAATATAAACATGTGATCAGAATTACAGCGGAAATAAATAGATATTCATGACATGATGAAGCATTAGTATATAAGCTATGACAACAGATTATAAATCTTTCATTTATAAAAACATTCGGTGAGAGTTGTAATAAAAACTATGATCGCAGCGTAAAGGAATCCTCGCTGAGCCCACCAGGAGGTATCCACACACAAGGGTCAGCTCTAGCATCCACCTGTCACCTACAACAGGGGGAATAAAACCCTGAGTACTCAATTGCACTCAGCAAGACTTTGCCAACAAGAGGAAAAAAGGACGCCAAGCATATGTAGGGCTATCTGGCTTGTGGATTATTGCATTTGCAGGAAGCATTACTAGGCGTGCGTCCTTATATTCGATTTTTATTTATAGCCGCATTTGTTCATTAACTAACCATTCTATGTAAGAACCTGTGCTACTTTTAAGTAGGTGGTAAGCAATCAGATTTCCTTTTTTCATCTTCCACTTTTCATCTTTCAGTTCTTACTATGGTGCGAGACACGAAACAAGCCGTACTCAGTGCGGTGCAAGGACCTCCTCCACCAAACTGAGACTCCAAGCCCCTGCCCCTGAGTCCTGGACTCACTGCGGTGCAAGGACCTCCTCCACCAAAATAAAACCCTGACAGTCGATCCGGAAAGAGCCGGATCCGCGACAAGAGAGCAACAAGTCTTCCAAGCACCCATACCTAAGTATGTGCTCAGGATAATAAGTCTGTGACTTGCCTCGATGGCTTATGCAACGATCGGTCCTTAACCAACACAGACAGGGAAAACAGTGTAACCAAGCCATGCCCCGCGTCCACGACGACACAACCTCTTACACCCACCAATACCCAAACCATATCCCTGCCCGATCACCATTTTTCCTTTCCATCATTTATATTTTTCAAGTGATAATAATACAGTAATATATTTTCTATCTCTCGCGAGTGACAGGCAATCACTTGACTTCTACCAGAGTCCTGTAGCATAGCATTCTACATGATCCTATCATACTAGTAAGACTCATAGGATAAAGATATATATGCAAGTGGGTTTCATTCAACTCTTTAAAACTTAATGCACAAATATAATTTAAACTGTAGAAAAGTAGGGGTTATGCACCGAGGCTTGCCTGGGTAAGATATATATTAAAAAGTTAGTATCTGCATCTTCAGATCATCCACCATCAACTGAATAGGAAGCCCATTGCATCATCTCCTAGAGAGAATACCATTACACCATCTTCGGATTTCCAATCACCCTTCAATTGATCCGTTGATCCATCATCGTACCTATATGATATGCAATGCGATGCAACACAAAGACGTAATTAATCGACTACAATCGTGACTCGGTAAAATATGATTTACGCCTCTCTAGTTAACGAGCTAGATTTAATGATGACCGTACCTAGGCTACATATGCACGTTGTTGGATAAGGCGTTATTTCCCAGCAATTATTTTAGTTATATAAACCAACATTGTTTCTTTATTCTATTCTATCGATTTAATCATTATTCGAAATAGGGTATCATTATCTATTTAGCAAACTAATTATTCTAGAGCTACAAAAACTACAATGAGTACCTAATATGGCTAGGAGCCTACTGTACAAATTTTAGATTCAACAATATTACCGATTTATCATGGAAAATCCTACAAGTTTATCTTTTCATAATATTAAGTACCTTAAATTAATTATATAGCTTCCAAGGATACTATCAAACTATGTGAACAAAATACACTAACAGATAGATCATGATTTTAGGAGCCTAACAAAATTGGTTTCACATTTTTGGACACCTACAAAGTTTTACTTTGAATTTACAAATTTACTTTACAACTAAATTAGAATTCACTCTATAAATCAAAAAGGCTGGTGGCAACAAACTAGCCCAGCACTGATGAGCCGGTCCATGTAGACGTGGCTGTGCCCGTAGCGGCTGGCCCATCGAGACGCGGCGGCCTAGGCACAGGCAACCGACTGGCCCAGTGCGCGGGCGAGCATGGACGGCTCATGCGCGGACGGCGATAGGCTAGCCCAGCACAGATGAGTGTGGCCCACGTGGCCAAGGCGAGATAGCGGTGGTGTTTTAGCGATTAGGCCCCTGAGCTTTCTCTAAATCAATTAAGCCTTTACTTGTAAATGTATGAGTCAAGCACGTTATGCAAAAGGAACATGGTAAAGCATCGTATTTGCATTCAAGTCCTTTTTTTTACCTCAAAGCAGAGCATCGTAGAGGAGTTGTCGTAGTCGTGCTTAGTGATGGCGACGTAGTGCGGGTCACGGCAGCGGAGATGGAGCGGCGTGGGGAGGTGCGCAGCCACGACAACGATGGAACTGCTGGCTCTAGCGCGGGTCCCTCCATGACCCCAAGGCATCCGTGGCATGGCCAGAGGCAGTGCCAGGCGCCGGGACCACGCACAGCAGCAGCCGGTGGAGATGCAGCGACGGCGGGCGTGAGACGCTACAACTATGGGCGTGGCCATGACGAGACATGGCGCGGGATCTGAGCGCACCTACATCACGACGGCTGGTGACTTCGGCAAAGTCAGGCAGGTGCTCGCACAAGGCAGAGCTATGCGCGGCGACTATGGCCTCCAGCGGTAGAAGCAAGCAGAGAGACACAACACCGAGGGGAGCGTGAGAGCGAGGCATAGAAGCTGGACCGAGTCGGTGGCATCCATGGCCAGGTAATGGCCACGACGACATCGGTGAGGAAGAGCAGGTGCTAGGACTACGTCCAGCACGGGACCAAGGACACGCGCACGTGAGGTGGCCGAGCGACGATGGCGAGGATGGCCACATGGTGGAGCAGCATGACCGCGGAAGCACGCATGCGCATGCGAATGGCAAAGGAGCTCACACGCTCGAGGTGAGATGGAGCAGCACGGCAACGCGGCTCGAGAGGGGCAGAGCAGCAGGGCCGAGGGGCACAGGGCTCAGCGTCTAGGCTGGGTAATAGCGATGCGGACCAACAGAGAAAGGGTGAGGGAGATGGCGTAGCCCAGTCCTCGGTTGTGAATGCGGTCAAGGTGTGCTACAGGCAGCGGGCGGGTTGCGTCCTGTTGGGCGCGAGGTGAGGCGGTGCGGAGCCACGTGTGGGTTCAGGAGAGGGAGGAGAACAGCGGCATGGCCCTGGCTAGTGCTGTGACACATGAGCACGACAGCAGCAGATCGAGGGGCACGTGTGGGGGAATGGCTGGCACCGGGCAAGGAGGAAAAACACAGGAGCAGGGACGCCTCTTCCCACGGCAGTAGAAAAAGGAGGAGGGGAAAACAGCGTGACTACATGAGACATGGTAGGGCAACGTAGTGACAAGCCAAGGTAGGCAATCAGAGATAGGTTAGGCATGACATGACTCGGCCTAGAAAAACAAGCAGGGACAGAGGCATACAGAGGCCACAGGAAAAACAAAGAGACACGTACGAGTTCGCCAACCATTTCAAACACGATGAGGGGAGCAGGACAAGACGACACAACATGGCTAGTAGCGGCGAGCACATAAAGATGAGAGGACACGACGTGGCAGAGGTAGAACCAGTGCACCAATTTATTCTAGAGACTAATAACGAGTCTATACGTACAAACATAACCATGTCACCAGACCAGAGCTTTTCAACTGAGCGTGCTTATCAAAATAACCATGTGAGTATATATATATATCATTTTATTTATTAATGGATTTTATTTTATTTATAAAAGTTGCTTTCCATGCTTAATTTAATAGAACAAACCATCTGCCAGAATCGTCGTTCGACATTCCTGAATATCTTTACGAACTGAGTAATTTGAATTGGCGTTGATTCGAGTCCATAAAATTAAATCACACAAGATTCGCCCATCGCATCAAGTACATTTTAAATCGAAAATCCGAGAAATCTATTTTTGGAAATTTTTTCTTATGCCTAAATCGCGGTGCTAAATAAGCTCGTAACACCAGGGGTGTTACAAGGGAGCCGTCCGAATAGCTGCCCCGAACACCAAGGGGCCGAAATGATCCAAGGTGGCACCCTCGCCCAATCGCTCAGGGCTACGGGACTACGCCTAAGCATGGTGCCTAGCCTCAATGGTGTCATAGATGTTGCGGTCATCGCTGATATGATGGCACGCTGGGGGACACCAAGGAGAAAGGTCATGCCTTAGCTCCTACCAAGGTTTGGCACCCTAGGTTCGCGGTGGGTCAGAGCTGTTACCGAAGGTATCGCTGCTGCTTGTGTCCATTGGTAGGCCGTGCGCATCAGAGCAGTCCTCATTGATGGTGGTCATCGGCTGGGATGGCCTAGAGAGCATGGTGCGATGCCAGGAGGTAGAACTCTCGGCCTACTGCACAAGGGCGATGTGGAGAAACTGCTTCACCTTGTTCAGCCACTCATTGGTCTTTGGGTCTAGCGTGTCGGAGATGTCTTCTAGATGGTAGGCGGCGGCCACCATGTTGTGCACTGCACGGGGAAAGCAGAGGCCACTAGGGCCCCCCATGTGGGCGGCATCATCATCGTTGATAGGGTGCATGGCACTATGCAAGGTCCTACCTTTGGCACTCGAGCTCTGCCTTGGCGGTCTCCAGGTCCACCTACCAAGCTCGTAGGTGATCCTTCTTCTCCTGAAGGTAGGCCACGTGGCTGTGGGGACTCTGGTCCAGCGACATGAGCCTGGGCGCCCCCTTGGCAAGAACCTCATTGTTGATGTGGTAGCACATGCATGGTGGGGTGTAGTGGTCGATGTCATCAGAGTCGTACTCCAAGTCGTTCCCCGAGAGGATCTCGAGGAAGGTGCGCAGCAAGGGGGCGTCGGTCCTAGCCGCACAAGAGAGGATGGCGCTCTGTGGCGCCTCACGATTGATGAGGTGCTCTAGCTGGAAGGACACCGCCACATTCTAGATCCCAAATGGTAGGTCCAGGAGGTAGTACCAGAAGCGGTCAGGCAGTGGGAGCACCTCACCGATGGTGATCTGGTGGTGGACGTTGGCCAACAAGTAAAACATCTAGCGATGGTATGGCATGGTGGGGTTCAGGCCAAAACCATGTTGGATCTGTTAGGCCAGGACCTCAAGGTCTACTCGCAAAAGTTCCAACGGAGGGGGTGACGCTGGGGGCTCATTGCCCACTGGTGCAGCCCCATGGAGTGGACGAGAAGCTTGCCATATTGGTGACATAGGCTAGGCTCCCAAAGTTGAGGACCTAGCCTAGAGCGAAGGCGCCGGTCATGACGGAGAACTCGCTAGGGAAGCGAACACCGTCGTTTGGGGTGGTGTTGCTTGCTCTGGCAATGAGGCGGGTGGCTTTGGCCACCATAGAGCCTGAATCACACGTGACACCGCCCCCTACCTGGCATGCCAGTTGTCGCATGGTTAGAACCGCAACAAGCATAGTTGTTTGAGTTGGTGTCAGAATATGGGTCTTCGGTGGCTCAGGTGGACTCAAGAACACAATAATCACAAAGAGGACGCAACGGTTTATCCTGGTTCGAGCCAATCGATGACCCATATCCAGCAGCTAATGATCCTTATACTTAAACGCACCCAAAATCAGGGGGTTACACCAGAGTATAGAGAGAGATTTGGTAGGGGGTTAGCTCGGTGCTAAACCTAAGGTTGCCTCACCGATGGTGGAGTCTTCCCCTCATTAGAGAGGAGAAAGATGACGGGATGCAGTGGAGGAGCTCTCAGTGCCCCTCCTCTAGGTTGCTCTGCTCTCAGTGGCGAGCAGGAGCGGATGGAATGGAATGGAATGTCTTGGATTCTCCTTCTTTCTTCAACCTCTTAGGTCTGAATTTATCCCTTATATAATGAGATAGGTAGGGTACATGGTGGTTTGGAGAGATGAGTCTATGGTCTACATGCGCCAAAGTCTAGGAGGGTCTTGCAGCGGCGCTCTATGGATCGGGGCGGTGTCATGGAGCCAAAGAAGCCTAGGGTGTCATCTGGCTGCTTTGTTCTGACACTCTGCATGTTAGCCTGTGTTGGCTTGGCCCGGCCTCCCCCAGGTGGACCTTCTGGAGTCTTCTTGGTGGTGAAGGAGATTGACTCTAGGGGCTAACGTGTGGGCTTAGGAGCCACCCAGCCACTGGAGGACACAGGAAGCTTGTCTTCTTGTGTCACGCCCCATGCGTGACCCTATCATGGGAGTGGCCAGCAAGGCCACGCCTAAAGCGTAGCATCTAGGAGCCCCTGAGCCTCGGTAGCTCAGGGCTTGTCTTCTTGCACCTGGGCCTTGGCTGGCCTCATAAGCTAGGCAGGAGCCAAGGCCCGAGCTTAAGAGTGTCATCGATCAAGAGCCTGAGGCCTAGGCGAGCCCATGAGCCCTAAGCGGGGGCTACGCCATGCCTAGGCTCGGTCAGGTTTCTTTGTCGGAGGGTGTGCGCGAGCATACCCGATGGGTATTGAAAGTGCAATCAAGCCCTAATTATGGGCTTTGGTGATAATGACCATGTAATTAGAGGACTAATAAGATTTATTGAGATGACAAGCAGGGAATATATAATCGAAGATGTTATACGACACGGAGGTACCCCTAATTACAAATATTGATGGCTTCAAACTCAAAGGAGGTTGAAATTCTTTTATATTTTGAATATGAGTATAGGAAAAGTTATACTATAAAGGGGGATACAATGCTTGAGCTAACATGTGCTACCAAGTGCTCTATCTTACACCTACATGCACCTATGTAGTGAGGACCATGTATGAGGACTGGTTGGAGAACCGTGAAGCCAACTGGGAGGCTAGAGAGTGAGTAGGGCCACCACCCCTTCCTCCAGTTGAGTCACCATCGATGTTTGATGACCTCCCTAGCCTCTGTAACATGGATTCAGAGGGTGATGAGGAGGATGAGCAGCAAGAGCAGCCGGAGCTTGACCCTCATATGACTTTGGCCTCGACCTTGCAGTCCTTGAGGAGGAGCACCAGACGCTAGCACCACACTTTGACCACCCATCATCAAGGGAGGGTAGTGGTGTCCTCCTCCTCTAACGACGATGATGATGATGGTGATCTTGGTGTTGTATCATGGTAGTAGGGCTAGTGGTGGAGATGATGCCGATTGGGAGGGTATCCAACAAGATGAGGAGTGAGTTTGTTGGTCTTTCTTATTTTCTTCTCTTTTGGTGCTTTATGCCAAAGGGGGAGAAAATTAGAGGGGTCAACAACTTATCGATGCCATGGAGAGGTTGTTGTAGCATGAGCTTCATGTTCTATCCATTGAGAGTAGTATTTGTTAGGTGAGAGCTTGAGAGTCGCTCTGAACTCTATTTATGTAATAATGCTACCTAAGTACTCTATGTGTATGGGATATGGATATATATTGATCTATGTTGTAGCTTGCCATATAACTGTGCTAGAATGTACCTCTTTATATGTGTTACATACTGTGTGGTGCTTGATTTTACCTACACTGTTACAGCAAGTGCGGCAGTGCCACACCCAGGCCCGGCAATGCCGCTCTGCAACAGTGCTGCCGCTAAGGAGCGGCAATGTCGTACCCCGCTGTCATAGCTATTTTGTTGTGCATGAACTGTCATTTGCATCACATTTGTTTATCTATCATGGTGTACAGCACCCCACAGGAGCATGAATGTAGGGGGTGCCCCATCACTTTCACTAAAATATGAATCTTGGCTTCTAATGCCAATTCAAGAATTCAATTTTCCATTCACACATTTAGGGGGAGGCTCTACATCCATGGCTCAAAAATCTTAGTTGTATTTCATATCTTTTGTAAGCTCTAATTGGGTTGTCATTAATCACCAAAAAGGGGGATATTGAAAGTGCAATCAAGCCCTAATTGTGGGTTTTGGTGATAATGACCATACAATTAGGAGACTAATAAGATTTATTGAGATAACAAGCAGGGAATATATAATTGAGGATGTTATACGAAATGGAGGTACCCCCAATTATAAATATCGATGGCTTCAAACTCAAAGGAGGTTTAAATTCTTTTATAATATGAATTTGAGTATAGGAAAAGCCGTACTATAAAGGGGGACACAATGCTTGAGCTAACATGTGTTACCAAGTGCTCTATCTTACACCTACATCCTCAGTTACTTAGCCAAGATAGCCAGCACTTCACTCTTACCCTTGCTGTCTTGCCTTATACGGCAGTGCCGCACCTAGAAAGAGGCACTGCCGTTGAGCGGCATTGCCGTGACTTAAGTGACCATTGGGGGCTGGGGGTATTTATACCTTTCCTCTTCCTCTCCAATGTTCTTCTTCTCTCTCTAAACCATTTAGTTCACCCAAGAATAGAAAAGTGCTCACCTCTCTCTCTCTCCTTCATTGATGACCTTGAGCTCCCAAGCTTCTCCATTGATTTTTCCATCAATCCTTGAGAGAAAAAGGTGTCAAACTTGATTAGAGAGCATATTCACCGATTTCCAAAGCCTAAAGAGCACTTGGTTTACGTTTTGGCTAGTGGTTGTGTTTGTTACTCTTGGAGCTTGGCTCCTAGCTAGCTAGAGCATCGCCCATGGAGCTTGCCAACTTATGTGGTAGCCCTAGGAGGTTTGTAACCATCTCTTGCAGCTAGTAAACTCACCCCTCATCTCAAGAGGTAACTCTCTTGACTTGAGAATGAGGAAGGGTTACAAAGCCCTAGCCTTAGTGGCAACCTCAATAACGTGGACTTAGGCAAGCCTTGGTGGCGAGCTGAACCACGGGATAAATTATTGTGTCACCTTGTGCTTTATTTAGTTCACTTGCATTTCACATTGTTGTTGAGGTAGATTCTAGGGTTTGTGGCTGATCTACTTGTGTGTGGAGCTCCTACCACTTCTAGCTCTCGATCTGTGAACCTCATACCTGCAGGAAGCTAAGGAATTTCTCTAACCTAAGTTTCCATTCACTGATTTTGAATTGTGACTCGAAGTTGTCTGCAGCTGCGGTAGTGTCGATGTTATAGCCTAGTAGTGCCACTGTCTGGTAGTGCCGCTGTCCAGCAGTGTCGTAGGTAAAATTTGACATCTACTTGAGTTTTTGTTTTAACAGGCCTATTCACCCCCCTCTAGGCTAACCAGAGATCCTATAGGTATAGCACCTGAGCCCCTGGTAGATCCTGGAGGGGTCGGTCGGGGGTCCCTTCAGTCGGGAACCATTGATCCCGAGGCTTAACATACCCATATGTTAGGATCTCATCAGGAGCCCCCGAGCCCTTCTTTGCCTCACTTGGCCTAATTCGTGATGGCGACGGAGGGCTAAATTCGATCTTCTGGTGATCGAACTTGCTATGGCGGGGACGGCTTTTGTCGACGAGAGTGTGTTGCCCTGCGTGGGGCCTTCTCCCTTGGTGTGATAGGGGAGCTTGGCTGTCGGGGCCAAGCAATAGTGGTGTTGACCCCTTCTCTGTTCCCATGTTGCATTGGTCTGTGGCCTGAGCGAGGGTTTGGTGAACTCATTTGGGAGTTACCGACTTTAGGCCTAGGGCACCCTTCCTTTTGCTTGGGACCTACCGTGGGTTGGGTGATCGAGAGTGTCTGGGCTCTGGCTCAGAGCCACCTGATCACCCGGTGTGCCACGCCCTTCTAGGGGCTTCGATAGCAGGCCTCGATCCTCTTAGGACTGCCTTCTGGGGTCGACCTTCTGCAGCCATAGGTCAGGGCGCGGGGAGCGCACCGAGCTTGGGCAGGGGACCCTCGTTGGGTCCATCGCTCAGCGGCTCCTGACCAAACTCTGGGGAGTTGGCTGGTTTTGGGGGTGCGCCGCCCGAGCGCCCGTCGATCGGGGGGTCGAGTTGCTCTGTCTGGAGAGCCGGCACAGCCCCTGAGGTCATCGTGGGGCCTCCTTGTCAATGGATATAGCGGCTTCTGGGCACGTCCCGTCCGCTGACGCTCTGTGCAGGCGGTTTGATGGCGTATGGGTCATCGTGCCTAACGGAGGAGTTAAGGTGTGCGCTCCCGCGCCGTCCCACTTCGTCTAGGAGATGGGACGTCAGGCCACGTGGAGTGGATCTGACGGAGGATTGGCAGCAAGGTACAGTTCATCGTCGGCTTTTATTGTGGGCTGCTCAATCACGCCTTTACAAGCCCATACACGCATCTATACCACGGCTGGGCCTATATGGACGGTGTCTTGCGGACGAAGATGTACGGAGACATAAGACCGAACGCTCGAGACGTGGTTGTCGTGGATACTCGCGTTGGGCGCGTGCACCAACATGTTGTTGGACGAAAGTCATCGGTATTTTTAGGTGGTAATAGAGGAAGCTCTTTTACCAAACTATTTGAGACACTAACCCACTTTTTTGCTAAAAATAAAAATAGAGAGTTATTTTACAAAACTCCTAGAGATGCTCTAATATTTGAAAGCATTAGAGCAATTCCAATAGAGTTGATAAAAATAGATGTCTAAACTCATGATTTAGCCAACCTCTAAAATAGAAACCCCAGCAAAAAAACAGAAAACTCTAACAGCCTTTCCAATAGGGTGAGACGAATGGCTAGCGGCACATGCAAGTTATATCTAACATGCGAGAACTCCATGATACATGACTTGCTATTTTAGAAAGCTAGATACAATAACTGTTGAACTCTCTCTTTTGTTCCAAAATACTTAAATATAGATTACACAACATAGATAGCCCTTATGTTGGAGTTGCTCTTAGTACTCTACCTGGTACCTACGGTCCTAACTTTGTTTCTTTCAAATCACAGTACAATACAAATACTCATGCATACTTATTCTATGAATCACGTAAACATATCCAACCTCTATGAGTACCTCCAAAGAACTGAGACTGAACCGATATATCTTGAAATTGATTACCTCGTTGTTGACGAACACGTCGTCTATCATTAAAAGAACAACAACGTCCTCAAATCATAGAATAAATCCAAAAAAATATGATCACTATTCTTTGACAACAGTATCAAAGATTTTTTTTTGTTTTAATGCATATGGTGATTGTGATAAATATTTTCACATGAAATTATAGGACCTAATCCACAAAGATTATTTGATAATCACAACAGAAACTATTATGTTTAAACTCTAATTGCTGCGAGGCGTGCATTGTTCAAAAATGTCTAAGCTGATAGCCTACCATTACTAACATATATACTGTGAACTACACTAAGCAATTGGCAAAGGTACCACTGGCTAAGTGGCTAGCTACATTTGTACAGGGAACATTTCATTAACATTTTTAAGAGAATATTACGCGTAGCAGCAGTTGGTCACGCAGCATCAGTAAATATATTGTTCCGACATTGCTCTGATTCCACCTTTTTACAATGACCTTCCCCCTTTCTATGGAATTGCTGTGAAACTTTTTGACCTTATTCTTGCATTCAGGGTCCTTAATTTCGAATCTGTCATTAGATTAATGTTACTTTCCCATTCAGGATCCCTTTGAGTGCTCAAAGATTACATCTTTTTGGTTTTGCTCTACCCCCCGTGTAAGAGCTTGCTGATTGGGTAAAGGGTTGCGGTGGGCTACTGCCCTACATTTCTTACTAGGGTCAACAATAGCATCCAAGTGTGCACTTTCTGATGTTCATGCCATGTGTTCTGTTTATGATTGATTTATCCACGAAAGCAAGGCCATCATTTGATTCTTGGGCCTTCACTTCTTGTATAAGTAATTCAAATAACATATACATATAATGCAACACCTCACATGATTCCCGTTTGCTTCCTCCTCCACTGGAGAAAGTGGTAGGATTGGTGCTCCTAATTCTAAATGTTTTAGTTAATTGTAAATCATTTTTTTGCGCGCTACTGATCATTATAAAATTAATATGCGTTGCACTAACACAATTGCATGTCACATTCTGTCCCCAGTTCTCATCATCATGGAGCTATATAAGGTTACTAGTCTACCTGAAAGATTAGCGCGTTATCAGTCAACATCAACTGTCGCGCGGCGTTGCCTGAAAAAAGGCTCAGGATAGCAGCTGCAGAAGGCGGCATTTTACCTATATTCTGCCGTAGATTAGTAGCATTTTCAGCGTGAGCATTTACAAAAAGCTGATGAACTGGAGCATCAAAACAAGAATTCAAGAACGAAGCAGTACTGATTGCACGCAACCGAAATCATAGCTGGTTAACAAAGATTATCTGCGCAAAGCACCCCTGTTACCGGCCGACAAAGAATCGGCAGCCACACTCCCCGCCTCTAGGGAGATGAGGGAAAGGAAGAGAGCTGAGATAGCCTTGGCCAAAGCTAGAAATTCCAAAGAGGCAGCAGCGAGAGAAAGAATGAAAGATGCAGTCCGCTGCTGCTTCCTCTAAAATACTGACCAGAGTGGCCGAGTGGGGGAATTAGTGCGCCCTTAATTATAGGGTTCTCTTCGTCCTAGCTCAATTCTAACCCCTTTTGCCAATTCCTACCCTACGTGTCGATGACTTGAAAAAAACATCTCCCCTTGGAAACTTACTTGCCAGCCGAAAGAAACTGCCCTGTAATGGCCTTCATGTGATGCTAGAGTTTCAGAATGTCTTGTGCTAGAAAAAAGGTCAGTAGGTGAATTATAGCAGTAGGGAGACAGTCGACGACAGACCTCCTCCCAAGTGAAAAGACGCATCAGTCACTCTCATGATGTAATTATTATCCTAGCAACTGATCACATGAACCCCACTGTCACACATGCAAAAGCATATGTCAATCATAGACATGTTAACTGCACCAAGAGTTTGAATTGAGTTCCTGCATGTTAATGCTGAATCTCGTCATCGTCACATGCCGTATATATGCCGATGCGGGTGAGTTTGGCTGGGACTTATTTTACCTCACCTTTTTGACTGACAGTAAGGAAGGAATGACCGTCGAAATTAACCTCCTCCTTTGACAGTCAGAAAATGACAGTTTTGTCATCATTGGAATGCAACTGTGAGAGATCGAAGCTGTTTAGCTAGCCTTCTGCTAAGTGCAAGAGCCATTAACATAATTGGCCTCTTTAGTACCTCTACCCCTGAAAGCATGTATGCATGGAGAGGCTCCTCTGTTGCTCTTCTGAACTCTAATCATTGTGAGTCGACGCAAAACACGCTTGTAGAGTTGTAGTTCTTATTCTCGTTTGACTCATCTTTACGGTATCCTGTCCTTGATCGGTGTACTGGATAGATGATCGTGCCCGTTGCAATCGCCCAAAAGTTTTTCCCCCAATTTCTTCTATCTCTTGGATACTTGGATGGATGATTCCCGAGATCACGCTTGAGAAAATATACTCGAGATATTGGCAAGGATTGGAACTGAATTCTTTCGCTCTCCCGTTGGGTGCCTGCCTGCCCTTGTCTTCCTCTTCCCTGCCTGAATGTCCCTTTACATTTCTTTGTCCTGCTACATCTGGAGGCGCAATTGATAGCTGCTTTAAGTTATTCCCTGACGATAAAATTTTTGTGTGATGCCTTCGGGTGGTCAAAAGCTTGTGGTACTGCTACTACTAGTAGGGATTAATTGCATTTTCAGCTCTCTCAAGGAATCGAATTTTTCCTTGCGGAGCAATCGGTTTGTGATAACTTTCACCCTTTCAGCTTATCTTGACTGAAAAATCTGAGACGAATTTCTTTTCCTTTCTCTCTTTTTTTTCTATTTGTGTATGCTTCCTTATACCATATAGGGACATATAGGAAAGAATAAAAATGCTAGAATCAGGGGGAGTCATGCTCAAGCAAGCAAGGCATATTTCCGTACTACCAACCGGTAAGGCATGCTAGTACTGCCGACAAGGTTAGGAAACCAAGATATTGTTTCAAGAAAAAGAAAAAAAACACCATTGAATTTATAATAAAGATCTAAAGCAATTGATTAAAACCAAGAGTTCATGTAATAAGATTAATAAATAATAAATAATAAAAATAGCAATTTGATTTTCATACGAGTTAAAAAAGAAAGCTAAGTAAAGTGTCCACGTAAAACACAGTTAGTAGACAATTTGAATCTATATCTATATATAATAATATTAATCACATGTGTCTGTCCCTGAACTCTCATCTGGGCACGGCCCCGGACTTGTGTAGGACTGGCCCCTTCTCTCTAAAAAAACAAAAACAAAAATCCCCACTCTGCTCATCCGCCCGCTCTCCCTTCCCCCACCGCGCGCCCGTCTCCTAGCATGTCGTCCCCTTCCCCCCCACCGCGCAACAGTCTATCGCCGGCCGCTTCGCGCTCCAGCCCCGCGAGCGGACGGCGCTAGACGACTGCGACCGAGCGAGCAACAGCGCTGCAGTAGCAACAACGGCCATTGAAGTGTGGTGTGCCGTGTGCGCGGGCAAGCCAATGGGATCGAACATCCCCGAGACGAGACGGACATTGAATTGACTGAAGAAACTGAACCCCTCCAAAAGCTGGGCGGGAAGGTTGGTTGCGCATCACGGACGCCTCGCCCGCGTTCACGACGCCGCGACAGCGATCTCCACCCCCGGCCCGGCCCCTTTGACTGACCGCCTCCATTGCATTGCAATTGCAATGCCACCTGCCATCCATCTGCCGCAACACCGGGAGAAGTCGTAGCCCCCACGGGTGTGGTGTGGTTAGGGAGGTAGGCCAGACAAGTGAGCAAACTGCCATGACATGACTTGTCATATCCTGTCACTGACGGATCATATGACACGCTCCATTTTCAAGTCTTAAACAAGTGCGGTGCCAGCAGACAGGCACAACGAAAACAACGACCTGCAAATTGGGCGCGAGAAAGACGAGCAAAAAAACTTGTCACGGGAGCTTAGGCGTCGTTTAGTTTCCAAAAATTTTTGCCTCCCACAGTAAAAGAACATGTTTGATACATGCATGGAGTACTAAATGTAGACGAAAAAAAACTAATTGCACAGTTATCGGTAAAATCGCGAGACGAATCTTTTAAGCCTAATTAGTCCATGAAAAGCCTTAAGTGCTACAGTACCCACATGTGCTAATGACCGATTAATTAGTATCATTAGATTCGTCTCGCAGTTTTCTGATGGGTTCTGTAATTTGTTTTTTTATTAGTATCCAAAAACTCCTCCCGACATTCTTCCGACACATCCGATGTGACACCCAAAAAAAAAATTTTCACCTCTCCAACTAAACACACCCTTATATTAGCTCTTGCACTTGTAGGATGCAAAGCAGCACTGGTACTGAGGTTAATCCTCGGGCTAGTTCAAGCAGCTGCTTTGTGGAAGTCACACGGATCTCACGGAGTACAAGCTGTTGTCAGTGTCACATGATATTAGAGACGGCGGGAAGATGTTTCAAACTTTTTTTTTTTTGTTGCTTCATGATGTTTCTGGCTAAAAGTTTACAAGGCAACCAATCATACACAAGGGAAGGTCAACGACGCCGACCAGACCACTTCACCACACCGCACTGCGCCACGCACCGGCGCCCCGATCGAGCGGAACGGAGCCTGAGTGCTCGCGCGTGCACCGGACCTCACCGGCCACCAACGCCACGTCGAGTTCGCTCCATCGCCCCTGGCGCGCTACTCGGCTAGTGACTGGTGACTGGCCTGCAGGAGATCAGCAAACGAGGCCAGGTTCACCGACAGCATGTCGCCGAGGGTCGCCCAGAGCTCGTCCTCGTAGTCGAAGCCGACCTGCCGCTGCCGCTGCGCCTCGTCAGCCGCGGCACCGGGCGCCCGCAACCACCACTCTCCATTGTCGCCGGCGCCGCTGAATGCTGAGATGGCGCCATTGCTGCCGCCACCGCCGGCGCCGTTCAGCCTGTTGCTGTAGTGGGCGTCGTAGCAGCTGCCCGCGCTGTAGGTGTTGCCGTTGCTGCTGAGCTCGTTGTGGCTGCAGCCGTAGTCGTAGCTGTTGTCGGACGCCTCGCGCTCGTCGGCCTCCGCGTCGGTCTCGCCGTTCCTCGCGAACCGGCCCTTCACCCGCGGGCGGCTGTCCGCCAGCGTCTTCCTGCAGGCGTACTGCGGGGGGCAGAGCGTGACCGAACGTTAGCTGACACGAATGTATGTCTGGAGAGTGGAGAGAGAGAGTGCGACGACAGAGGAAATTGAATCATTTGCAGGGGAGGGAGATGCGAGCAAGCAATTACAGTGATCTTCTTGTTGAAGTTTCTCTGGTGGCGTTTGACACGGTAGCGCTCGACCCGCTCTTTCCTCTCCTCGGCGCTGTACCGGCCGACCTTCTGTGAGAACGGCCCGCCTCCCTCCTGGCCGCAGCCGTCGCCCGACGGCACCGGGCGCGGCGGCGACGACCCGTTCATGCCCTGTTCATTGCCAGCACATCAGCAGAGTTTCAGTTATTTATTTATTTATTTATTGCCTTGGAATGGATGCAGCTCTGAATCGTTGAGATGCACGATGGAGGCGGTACCTGGAGATCGCCGGTGCTGAAGACGCGGCGGACGGGGCACGACGAGGTGAACTCAAAGAATTCGCCGGAGGAGGACGGGGAGGACGAGAGCGGCGGCAGCGTCGTCAGCTGGTGCGTGGACGGCGAAGACGGCGAGTAGAAGCCGCTGCCGCCGCCGACGCCGCCGAGGGACACGTCGGCCAGCTGCAGGTGCATCGGGAGCGAGTGCGAGCTGATGCTCCTCTGGATGCTGTTGTAGTTGTAGTACGACGACGGGAGCGAGGAGGAGTAGCAGGACGACGGCGGCGACGAGAAGGCGCCAACATTGCCGCCGCCGTCGAGGTACCCGCCGGCCCGGGGGATCTGCGCCGGGACGGTGACGGACAGCGCGGCGGCGGAGAAGCTCGCGGCGTGGTGGTCCATGAGGGCGTCGCTGTAGGAGGAGGATTGGCGGAACATGGCTTTTGGACGTGGAAAGCCTGGGGACTTCGCGCCGACTGTGGTTTGGGTTTGGGCTTTGGGTGCGCATATAAGAAGTGGGGAGGCCTGCCGTGCTGCATTCTGCTGCTGCTAGTGCAGGGCGCTGTGCGCTGAAAGGTATAATTGTACTGCTCCTGGGAATGTGTCTGTGCAGTCACGCCTCGTTTAGATTGCGAAAAATTTTTAATCCGATAAATAGTACCACTTTCGTCTTATTTGGTAAATATTATCCAATCGTGGACCAACTAGGCTCAAAAGATTCATCTCGTGATTTTCAACTAAACTGTGTAATTAGTTACTTTTTTACCTACATTTAATACTCCATGCAAGCGGTTAAAAATTGATGTGATAGAAAGAGAGTGAAAAAACTTGGAATTTAAATGGCATCTAAACAAGGCCCAGATCAAGCTTCAATAGTTGAACATTGTACCATTTGAATTTTAAAGGTAGGAGGAACTTTGATTGATGGATAGGATAGATACGCGAAATATATGTCTCAGGGCATAATTATGTGTGAAGCACCGTCGAGTGATTTGAGCCATCCGATCTCTTATACTAACATGAAACGCTATACGTATACTAACGCAACCGAAAGAAGCAGGATAGCATTTAGCAACTCATGTCGAAGATGCAGAGCCGCCGGTGCAGAATCCAACGGGTGAGGGAGGCGGTTGGACATGATACGAGAGTATTATATTGTTGTTACAAAAATGTGGCGAGCGAGCAGTTTTACCCTTGGTCAAACTCTGTAACTTAATTTTCACGCTGCGTTAACAAAGAAGTTCACACATCCATTACAATTAGACCGTTATAAGATTATCACCCTGTTCGCTCGTTGGTTTCAGCTAGCCTAAACCAGTCAGCCAACAGTGTTTTTCTCTCACAATAAACCAGTACCAGCCAACCCAAACCAGCCCAGAAACCAACCAGCGAACAAGCCGTATATATGTAGACTAGTCTGCATGACCGAAGAGCATCAAACGCACTAGTTTACTGCTGAATTATGAGGAATAGGGCAATAGTTCCTCCACAAGTTGTTTTGTCCTTTAATATAGGAAATTAAGGTGCTATTGGAAGGCAGATGCTCTTCCTTCCGAAACAAGAGAGACATATTCTAACCCCTTTGATGGAAAAAAGGTCATTCTGAAGTTAACAATTAGGAGAATGAAAATTAGGTGTCACAAGCTAGCGAATATGCTCCAACTAAGGCCTAAGTATACGTCGATTAACAAACCCAAGGAGCTTGATGCCGGTGTCCCTTTCTATATAAAATAAAACGGGATCAATGAGGTACTGCGTCTCTGGTTAACTGATCGAGAGATATTTTTGCGTGCGTGAACCTTCTTCTGAAATTAAGTTCGCAGTATTTTGGTTTCCACTGCAGTTAATATAGACAGGATGATCTTCCACCGTGGCACCGTCAGATAAGAGAATGCGAGTCAACACCACTTGACAGTCTTTGAGAGCACAGAACTGTTAGACATTGACTTGCACAGACAACGATGCACTCCTCCCAGTGCTCCTACCTGTGTTGACTTCACTTGAAGATATTAGCACTTGTAGATCCAGTTACTGTGAATACAGGAGCACAAACCTGAAAATCTGAAATGCAGATTGAAACCAAAGGTGTAGAATACTTACTGTAGTTAGCCAAAGACATGCTTCTTTGGACTACAGCCTTCTGTTTCGATTCGGCTAAGCTTAACTCGGAAGCAGCCCGAGCTTTGCAAACAGCCCTTATCTTCATTCGCTACGGTAAGGTCCCGACAGTCCTGCAAAACAAAGGTCCATGTAGCCCCATAAGGCCATAAGACGTAGTGCTGGTGTCAGGGGGTGTTTGGTTCGAGCTACTAAACTTTAGTGGCTACTAAACAGTTTAGTCACTTTTAGTAACTCCAGAGTTATTAGAGATGACTAAAGCCCTTTTAGTAGCTTTTAGTCATAGTGTTTAGTTGAAAAGTTACTAAAGTGACTAAAAGCTACTAAATTTAGTAGCTACTAGGCGAACCAAACAGGCCCTTAGACGAACATGAGATGCTTTACTGAAATATTCCAAGACAGTTTGATATGAAAGATATGCGTCATTGTCAAAGATCTTGTAGGGCTCAATGCTACACATTTTGCATTGGACCAGAAAAAAAAAGGAGATACCTCACCACTTACCCCTTGTAGCAGAAGAAAACACTGAGCAAACCTGTTTATTAGTTAGAACTTATCAGCCGGCTTATCAGTTAGAATCTACAGCATTTTTCTCTCACAACACAACAGCTTCAGCCGGCTTTAATACTAGCCGAACAGGCCCTAAGATAAGAGGAATTGTTTCCACATCAGGCAAAACGTGCATGGGGCAGTAGATGGGACTAGAACCAGTCCTCTGTACTCTTTCCCCCATTTTCACAGTATGCAATTGCTAGCATGGAGGACTACTTCTCTGGTTTAGCTTAATTGCGTTTTTTTTTTCCTGTGATACATTCACAAATTTACTGCTAATTATCTCCCCATAACATGCCCTCTCATTATATTCCAAGTTTTTCTACCATTCATTGGATTTACTAAAATCATGAAATCTTTACATGTTCGGAATTTTGGATATGACACTGCAAAGCACATTATACACTAAGATTCGGCATTTGAGATGATTTCTCCAACAGCACAACTTACTAATTTGACAACTTTTATCCTTTTTGGCTAGCATATTCAATTATTATTGCAAATCACGATGCAGAGTACACCCTATTTTCTTCCTTTAGGTGGCGAATCAGTACAATCAATGCATAAACATTTAAAACTTCTGGATCGTTTATCTCTGACACATAAGATGGACTGTCTGAATGATTGTTATACACATCAAAATCTGATGACAGTTAAGCATGTATCAAAAACTTTTCAAATGTATAGCAGGTGAACTTACCAAACTCATCTCAACCAGGCTTATATTTCTTAGCCTCAGCCATCTCTTTCTTCCTTACTTTCTCAATGAAACGGGAAAACCTGCAAAATTTTGTTAAATAAGAAAGTAATAGAAAGAAAGACACATGCAGTGCCATTTCTGTTGCAGAAGGAACATGACTTCTTTTACAGATGTCAATGGAAACAGACAACGCACCCAAGCTAAGTTTGGATCAGACATCAACCAAACATGACAAAGCTTTCGCACACTTATCTCTAACATTGCAACTTTATCGATGCCCTGCATGCAGAATGACATTGTCACCTGAAAGCAAGATCGATGATCAAATCATGAAGCTTCGCCAAAATCCTGCCAGAAAAGGTCACCGGATAATGATGAATGTCACCATCAGAAACGACAAGAATATGTGAAGCTTCAAACTAACAGCTCTGAGTGTTGTTTGGAAGAGTATATTGACATTTGATTTGACTAAATGCATAACCTATTTCTCATTTACCAACATATATTTTACACCTAGCCGAGGTGTGTCATTCATCCATGATAATTAATTACCTAAAAGAACCTGAAAATGGAAAAATAAGTCACTGATAGCAACATTTGATTGACAAGCTTGTACAATGCACCACAAGACCAAACTTTCTCAAAGATGGTCAACTTGCAAATAGTTGCACTACTTTTTCTAGTGGGTAGGCAAATAACAAACTGATGTTACGATTTAACAACTCAAGTTTAACTGAACACATTACAACACTATCCCACCCAAAAGTCACAGCAGTGGCATGAATGAGTGTGGCGTTATACATTTGCATGTCAGATTCTTCTAGTATTTTGGCAGTAAGGATGTACAGGACTACAGATTACACATCACTGAACAAATCAGTGAAAAAATAAGTTGGTTACATGATCCTTACCGGTTTAAAACCTACAAAGACTAAACATTCAATCAAAACTAACATGTTTACAGAGAACCCTCATATCGAACAAAAGAAAAAATTAGCTGACACTCTACCCGGTCTTATCTAAAATGCCCTGGCCTCATGTCAGAAACTGGCTTTGGCATCGCAGGCATACATGAAAATAACGATGTTTTTTTCGGCTTAGAACCAAATAAGAAAGTTCGTAGAGGTACCCCGGCCTTCACTGATAGAGATATGAAGTTCTTCTGTGCTCGGTTGCTTCTCCCAATGGATAGTTCAATATTGTCTCTGAGCTTCAAAACAGTCCTCCCAATTTCCACTTGGAGGCCCCTTACATGGTCAAGTCCAGCCTGTAGCTCTTTGGTGACCTTGTTATTCTCTTGCTTCATATTACTTACCTCACCTTGGAACTTTGCAGCCTGGAAAGGAGTAAAGTGAGCTTCATCGGTTCGATCCAATGTTGTGACCTTAGATATCTCCTCTTGTATGCTACACAGCAAAGAAAATCTACTCTCAAGCTCCCCCTGTAACAGCACATTCTTTTCCAACCAAACTTGGAGATCAGTACTCAAGTCACGGAGTTTCTTTTCAAGGGCAGCCGACTCTTGTTTTCTAACAGACTGACCAGCAGAACCAGTGTCTAAGCCCTCCTGAGCTTTTGCATCAGTAAGTCTATCCAGTTCAGCTTTCACTTTATCAAATGCTTTTTGGAATTTCTGGATATAACGATATGATGTACTGAACCTCAACCAGAAGTCCAAGCTTTCCTCTAATACTTTGCTAATTTCTTCTCTGAATTTCTCCTCTAACGAAGAAACATGTGGTTCTTCATTTCGGCAATGTTTCATGTATTCTTCTATCTCACCAATCTCTTTGTCTTCTAGACAAGGATCGTTGTTTGCTTTGGATGATTCTTCAGACTTCTCAGCACACTGAATTGGATAGGTGTTGATCTTGGACTGTAAAGAGCTCAACATTCGCCTAAGAGAGCGAATCTCATCATCTTTTGTTACATTGGCACTCTTTAACTCTTTCATTTCTGACATAGCCTCAAGATGATATTCTTGATTTTTCTTCTCTATTTCTGAAAGCTGCTTCTTTGTATCTTTGTAGTTCCGAAGGATGGATGTGTAATCTCTTAAGAGGATTTTATCCTTGCCCTCTAACCCGTTCAGAACTACTTGCTGCCACCCTAAGGTGCCATCTGCGTCTTCTTCCTGTGCCTCACTAGAGATATCAAATGAGTCCAATGAGTCTTCATCCATCGATTTACCTGCAGTGCCTGAATCAGTTTGAAATGGATCAGAGAATGTGCCAGGCTTATCTGCATCTTCTTCGGAAGCAATTCCTTTAGACCCTTCAGATGAATCTACTGTTTCTTCGCTCAGAGGAGCATCCACCTTCTCCACGAAATCAGTAAGACTGTTGCATGCATCAATTAATTGGCTGTGAATATTTCCATTTTCAGTGTGCACAGACTTCTCAATCCGCTGAATCGTTTGCAGCACCTCCTCAACTTGCCTCAACCTCTCAGACAACTTGCTGGAATCCCCAACTAAACCTGCCTTCTCTTCCTCCAAACTATTCAGACGCTTGTGCAGCTCATCTGCATCAGCTCTCATTCTATTGATTTGAGCATTCTGTGATGTAGATGCAATTTCTAGTGCGATCACCTTATCCACGAATTCATCAACCATTCCTGCTAGATGCACTACAGATGCCTCTGAGCACGACTCAAACTGCAGTTTGATCTTTTGGCATACTTCCTGTAGCTGGAGCCTGCGGTCTTGCGGGATGGAGTCATTATTCTCTGTAGATGGATGCGCAGAGCTGGTCACTACATATTGCTGATCACTTAGCTCCTTTTGATTATCAGGGTGCCCACACTCACTCTTGAAAGCTTTTAGCTTCATTTTTGCGTCTATGACTCGTTGGAACTCTGTTTTTGCCTCTTGAGATGATCGCTTTTGCTGATCTTGCAAGTTAATCAGTGTATCCTCACAGCAAATAAGGGCACGTGCAGCCATCAAAGCCCGAGCTTCATTGTCTTCGATAACTGCACTGGTATTAAAAGTCTCTTGCAAGCTCCATACCTCCTCTTGCATCTCTGTTGCCCTTCGTTCAATATTCAAGTACTTGTCCAGTGAACATTCATATGAGCTCTTGAAGAACTCTTTCTCAGTTTGTAACACCAAAATTTCCTTCTGGAGCCTCTCGATCTCTTCTTGTGCCTTTTCTTTGCTCATCTGAGAGGTAATCCTCTTATGTGTCTGTGTCCTCTTTGGAGCTGGGCTAGTTCCTTTGCTGATATTGATCCCTGTGATACCCCTTGGGAATCCGTCGCCATTGTCATTTTGCAGTGAGAGCTGTACTTGCTCCGGAAACGCAGTTGCTATGGTGTGATTTGACTTGTGGAGCTCCCCTGATATCCGATCACATCGATCAGCAAGCGCCTGGTAAGATCTATATGTCTCCTCGACGAGGTTTACCAGCTCAGGCCTGTTCTTGAAGTACAGCTCTGCCTTCTTTGCGAAAGTGTCAGCATTTATTTCTATGAGTTTGATCATGGACTTCACCCTCGTTTCCATCTCTGCAAAGACAACAAAAGATATATTGAAAAACTGTGAGAAAAAATAATGCACATTCGTATCATGGTATTAGAAATACTACATCGTTTTCTGCTTATAAAGAGATGATAATGAGAAAAATTGTCGCACAGGAAAATGAAGCGGTGCTGCTACTAGAAACGATGTACTTCAATGTTAAAAGGTTCTAAACCACAATTTCTCATATCTTCGTGTTATGTGGAGGATTTATTCTTAAGCATTGTGGCGGGCAAGATACTACCTTGAAGATTATTGTCGAGCCATTTGGACTGCGTGCTGCGGATGTGGCTCGCCCACCACCACGAGTAGGCGTTGCTCGCCGCGCGCCGCAGCATCGCGGTCTGCTCCCTCCTTCGTCACTTCCTTATCCCGTCCACCTCCTCCTCGCCCTTCGCCTCTAGTTTCTATTGGTCCAAACCTTCCTCTTGCACGTCTACTACTGCTACCGCTACCTGCGCTGCGCTGGCCACGAGGTTGGGAGTTGGAGCGGGGCCAGGAGGGCCCCGGGGCGAGAAGAGGCGAGGCGGTGGCCATGGAGAAAGGCATGGCGAGATTGGGGGGCGCGGGGCAGGTGCGCCGCGCGCGGGTGGCCGCCCGCCGCGCGCGGGGTTGGGTGGCTGGGCGGCTGTGGCTGTGGCTGGGCGGCTGGGCGCAGGCGGTCTGCCGCAGCAAAAATAGTATGGCGCCCTCGCTATCTGCGGAGGTCAGGCACTCAGCCTCACGGTGGGACGGAGAAAACTATTTGTAGCAGATAAACGTTTTTTTTACAACATTTGTAGCAGATAAACGTTGCTTCGGAGAAAACTATTTGTAGCAGATAAACGTTGCTTTCGGTAGCTAGAACATAGGACTGGTTTCGTTCACGACTAAAACTTACCACGCGAGATCAGCTATATCGTAGTTTTTTCCGCAATTGTTTAGTTCATCACTATAACTATAGCGTGCCATATTTTTTTTTTAGCATCCTTATGTCACATGTTATACACTCGTTTTTGTATCAAATTTTACCAACAAATGTGGTTTCGATTTTGCTCACTGCACTTTTTATGTCAACCATAATTTGCTAAAGATTGGACATGACAAGTTTAGGTGTAAAACTAAGCATGTTCATAGTTTATGCATGTCAGATTCTCTGTAACAGCATGCATTATTGCATTGTAGATTGATCCTCTTAAATGCAGCGGCTATATACCGGATTTTGCAGTAACTCAATTTTTTTTAGTTTTAGGACCAGCTACAGTCTTTTTAAATGTAGTGTCACTACAGTTTAAGCCGATTGCACCACGAGTAGCATATCCTCGCACTAATTTAGTACCAAATTCTCCAGCACAACCTCACACAACATTCTAAGAGCAGGTGCCACCTATCACTCTTAGCCAGGAGAAAAACAACCTCTCAGTAAGATAACATCAAAACAAACTGATTTCCCCCTCCAACTTGCAAAATCCATGTTCACCAAGCGGAAGTACTTTTTCATCTAGTACTTATTGGCCTCCTGAGTCCTTATCCACTCCTTGATTCCACATTTGATCCCCTTTGATCTGTAGTTTGGAATCCAGAGCACCCGTCCGACCATCTTCTTGACCTCCCCAGATTTTTCTTGTAGCTACCCTTGTTTGCCTTCCTGACACGGAGTTAGCCAATTTTGTGCCGTAGCAGCCACCTTGTGCAGGAGTATATCCATACTCCTCCACCCAATTCTCTAAAAATAAAGATCATTCTTAAGTTTCCACATACTCTATAAAGTAGACGAAGTAACCATATTCAGTACCCTTTAACTCAAGTTGTATTGCGTTCCAGATTGTACTTCACATGATGTATTACAAAAGGTGCTCTTGATGATGACCAAATTAATAGCTGAACAAAGAAAATTATTATATGATAGTATGAATAGCAGGCTAGACACATTCTTCTCCTTCACACAAGTTATCGAACCATGCATAGAGCCAACAATTTTTACTGGACCATACAAACTTTGGTTGCTGTTACTCTTCGTTTATTTGTGGAAGACATGCCAGGTGAATTGAACGGTGGAGACAGGGAGGGCACCGGACCCACTCTATCCCCACCACAAGGGCGGAGCCGAATTGAGTCCCATGTTAAGTTGGGCCATTGTATTTTGGTACAAAGATCGGGAGTTGTTGTGTGCTGACTTCAAATCCTAAGCATTGCTGTGGTGAAACATGCCATGATTTTATGTTTTTGAGGTGTTTGGTTGCTAGCCATATTTTACCTTCAAAAATTTGCAGACATTTTACATTCAAAGGGTGTGTGCTGCCGCCACCACTGACCACACCCAAGGTGCGGCGATGCCACATTCAATGGCGGTGTTTGGTTTCTACAGAAAAATTTTAGTCTCTATTTCATCGGATGTTTGGACACATGCATGAAGTATTAAATATAGACGAAAAAATAACTAATTACACAGATTGTGGCTAATTTGCGAGACGAATTTTTTAAGCTTAATCAGTCCATGATTTGACAATGTGATGCTACAGTAAATATGTGCTAATGGCAGATTAATTAGGCTTAATAAATTCGTCTCGTAAATTAGTCTCCATCTATGTAATTAGTTTTATAATTAACTCATATTTAGTTCTCCTAAATAGCATCCGAACGTCCGATATGACATAGACTAAAATTTAGTCCATGGAACCAAACACCCCTTAATGGTGTTTCTACTGCAAAATTTGTGTGGTTGTCCTGGTTGAATCATCAACCAAACAACTGACATATTTTTACAGGGTCGTCATAGTTTGTGACGTGACATTGTGCGGCCGACAACTGTTTAGTTCACGAAATAAAATTTTTGATGTCACATTGGATATTTCGGGATGTCGGAAGGGGTTTTCGGATACTAATAAAAAAAACTAATTATATAGCTCGTCTGGAAACTGCGAGACGAATTTATTAAACCTAATTAATTCATCATTAGCGCATGTTAGTTACTGTAACATTTATGGTTAATTATGGACTACTTAGTCTTAAAACATTCGTATCGTAATTTCCAACCAAACTGTGCAATTAGTTTTTTTCGTCTATATTTAATACTCCATGCATGTGCCGCAAGATTCGATGTGATAGTTTGAGGTGAAATTTTTTGAAAACTAAACCAGCCCTAAACATTATGTCAAAACCAAAACCGCTTACTATGTCAGCCTGTTCGCTTGTTGGTTTCAGTCAGCCCAAACCAACCAATCAACAGTGTTTTCCTCTTACAATAAATCAGCACCAGCCAGCCTAAACTAGCCCAGAAACCAACCAGCGAATGTGCCGTTTAACTGTTGTTCTCACAAATGGAGTCAACACATACTCAACTTTGACCAATTATATACAAAAGATTACTAATATTGACGACGCACAATAAGTATCATTAGATTAATCGTTGCATATATTTTTATAATACACTTATTTAGAGATACACATGTTATTAATATTTTTTTAATCTAGTAATAAAACTTAAAAAAGTTTGACCGCGTAAAAAGGCACAGAGAGTACTGCGCATGCACACATACCAAATTAACCATAGGCAATCCCGCCAAAAGTTGGCTCAAAAGAAAATGATCCCGCCTAAAACACTGTCAATCCATCGAGAAGAACCATGTCCCCACCTGTCAGATATCAATCTCCACCGCTAACTTTCTTCGAAATATTCAATTTGGGCGCCCAGTAACCGAAAAATCCAGCCCCAGGCTAGCCAACTCAGCGATCCGCGCCCTGCACCACGTCAGCGATCCGCGGCATCTACCCAACTCTCGTTTCCAGCCGTCCGTCTCGTGCTCATCGAACGACGCAGACTGCCTCCGCACCCCACCGCACGCCTTTTAAATAAACCCCTTCGCCTTCGTCCAAATGAACTCATCTCTTCCAAATCCCACCACCAAATCCCCGATCCCCAACCTCACCTCAGAGTTCGAGCGGCCATGTCGGGGCGCGGCAAGGGCGGCAAGGGGCTGGGCAAGGGCGGCGCGAAGCGCCACCGCAAGGTCCTCCGTGACAACATCCAGGGCATCACGAAGCCGGCGATCCGGAGGCTGGCGAGGAGGGGCGGCGTGAAGCGCATCTCGGGGCTCATCTACGAGGAGACCCGCGGCGTGCTCAAGATCTTCCTCGAGAACGTCATCCGCGACGCCGTCACCTACACGGAGCACGCCCGCCGCAAGACCGTCACTGCCATGGACGTCGTCTACGCGCTCAAGCGCCAGGGCCGCACCCTCTACGGATTCGGCGGCTGAGGGGTGCCCCCGCCGCTGGTGGCCGTGGCAAAAGTCTTGGGTCGCGCTCAAGAAGTCGAGGGAGGCTAGAGTATTCTGGCCCATGTGTTTAATTTCGCAGTCTTATCAGTAGGGCTTATTGTTACAGGTTGTTGTTCGATCTCTCTAGAGCCATGGTCAAGTAGTAGTATATGAATTGTATCGCATTTCCTTGTGTTCTGAACTTCCCATGTATGAAATGTGGATTCACTTTATCTCGTGGGCAACAGGCTAATTCGGTTTAAATTTTGTACTGCTTTCTGGATCTTGGCAGTTCGTGTTGCTCACAACATTTGCCATTTTTTTTTGTTCTTATTGCTGATTATTGATGAATTTAGAAATGGCAACAGTTAGCAGAGGTCTCTTCAAATTTAGGGTTCCTTATGCACCCTTCACAGATTGGGCGGTGGCATCTTGCGGTTGCATCTGGGGGAACAAACAGCTTTCAATTTGTGAAACAATTCCTTTGTGATCAGGGCATTTGAGTTCGCTGTACACAGTATACTCCCTAGAATTACACTTAGGGCTCCTTTGGATCGAAGGAGAAACGCAGGAAAAACGTAGGATTTGGGATCCTGAGGATTCGGCTACTGTTCACTCCTCTGGATGGCAGGAAATGAGCACGGGAAAAACGGAGGAAATCTTCTTATGGCAGCTGTTCCAGAGGAAAAACGGAGGAAATCTTACATCCACGCAGACCTCTTGTTTCTATTCCTTTGCGCTGGATTGAGAACAATCAAGTCCCTCGAGCGAGCTCATCGCAGTAAGCACGACGTAGAGGAAGAAGAAAACTGCAAAAAAGAACTTGATGCGCCGGCCCGCCCGCCCGCCAGTGCGAGCTTGAGCTCGTCGTCGCCCGCTCATCGGCCGTGCTGGAGTTCGAGCTCGTCGTCGCCTGCTCGCTGGCCGTGCGGGAGCTCGATCACATCATCGCCTAGGCTGCCGCCCCGTGCTTGCCGCTCGAGCTCGCAGCCTCCTGCCACGCCTGTCAACTTGCGGCCCCACTACTGCGTTTGCCGCTCGAGCTTGCAGCCTCGCTCTGCGTCCCGCTGCTACTGGCCATCGAGATGTGATGACCCACATGTGCGACACCAACAAATGAAGCCGCAGATACGGTAAACTTGTAAGCCGTATTCTTATAATTTCCTAAGTTTTCCATTCCGATGAATTTCCTAGGCCTATCCAAACAACAAATTTTCAAAGTTTTCTATGGTTTTCAATCCTCTGTTTTCCAACTCCAATCCTATCCTATTCCTTTGTTTTTCCTACCCTAGGTTTTCCCCATCCTGTGTTCCAAAGGAGCCCTTATTTTTTGAACGGAGACAGTATATTTATCCTAGGGAAAAAAAATAACGGGTGGCGCAAAATACACCTGTCAAGGTTGGGCCGCCTTCCGCAACCAGTAAGGAGGTAGGCCCATCGACTACACCCCGAGATCACACGGTTCGCCGAACGCCGAGTCCTCTTGTACTGTCCCCAACAGAAATAGGAACCGCAACCCCGCCCTACTCGCTACTGCATCCCGTCTCCGCCCCCGCCCCGCGGAGGCTTTTACCTGTGTACCCTTAAAAAAGATGTCACACTCCTGCGTACCCCTCAAAAGTTGGTCGTCACCTACATGCCCTCGCTCGAACTTTTCTTTTCCCTCACGCCATTCCGTCGGCATTCTGTTAGGTTTTAGCCGTTTGACGGCTCTGACATGTGGAACCAAAAAAATATCCTCCTTGCCCTCTTGGTCACTGACATATTGGTGGTTCTCGAGGCTTCCGCGCGGCATGAACTCGGACGAGGAGGCGCTCCTCGTCCTCGCAGCAGTAGCCCAGGAGGCGGACGAGGTGCGGGTGGCGGAACTGGCCCAGGAAGATGACCTCGGCGAGCCACTCGCGGTGGCCCTGGAAGCCCGCGGCGTTGAGCTGCTTGACGGCGACGGGCTGGGCGTCGAGGCCCGGGCGCATGCCGGCGTCCACGAAGCCCTTGTACACGGCGCCGAAGCCGCCCTCGCCCAGCAGGAAGCTGCTGGAGAAGTCGTGCGTCACGCCGCGGAGCTCGCCGAGGCCGAACGAGTGCAGCTGCAGCGGGCCCGCCATCTCCCCTCCACCGCCGCCCTGCTGCTGCTGCTTCACGCTGCCGTCCTTGTCGCCATGGTGGTGGTGGCGGCCGACGACGCCGGGCTGTTGGCCAGCGACGAGAGCCGCCGGAAGGACGCCAGCTGCCGCGAGAGCTCCGACTGCTGCGGCCGGCACCGCGCCAGCCCGTCCGGGGCCACCGCCGCGTCCTCCCCCGCGCAGCACTTGGTGGCCGACGCCAGCACCGGCCTCCACGGCTTCGGCATCGTAGTCGTGCGTGTGTGAGCTAGCTAAACAGCTGTGCCGCGCCGGAAGTAGCTAGCGTGCGTGCGTGTGAGCAGGTGGAGGGAATGAGCTCAGGTACGTACGGGAGTGGATGGATGCCGATGGAGGATATTTTCGATAACATTCGTAGACATACCACACTTTTTTTA
This sequence comes from Miscanthus floridulus, assembly GCF_019320115.1. Lineage (NCBI taxonomy): Eukaryota > Viridiplantae > Streptophyta > Magnoliopsida > Poales > Poaceae > Miscanthus > Miscanthus floridulus. The sequence goes on from NC_089584.1 coordinate 127,111,873, forward strand.
CATTGGTAGTTTGATCCTTTCATTTGGAGAAATTGGATCCTTTCATAGGCCGAGAGTAGTGTCTTTTTCTTTTATTTTCCGGTTTCTAACTTCCTGGTATTAGTAAACTGTTTTAGCTTTAATTTTATTCTAAGTCAAACTATTGTAGTTTTGACTAAATGTATAGAAAAATAAATTAACTTTTACAATATCAAGTAAATACACAGACAAAATATATCTCATGGTGATGATTCTAGTCTGATACTATAGAGGTTTATAGTACATTTTTTAAAAAGACTTGATCAAAACTAAAGAAAATTGACTTAGGACAAATCTAATAACTTACGTTTTAGAAGAGGGGGTTATATATATTGCAAAGCATCAATCGATACAATCGGCAGTCAGACAGCATGTTACACGTGAATCGTGATCACGATGTGGCAAGGCTATCACCCATATCTTATATGCCATCCTGACATTGCGCGCATGCATGCATGCATGTATCGTACAATAAAGCTGTACAAAAGGTGTGTAACGATATTTAATTGGGGTCACCATGCATGACTATTGACTGGTTTGACTTGTGGCGACGACCCTGCATGCATGATAGGCGTAACAATATACTACTCCGTATGCAATAATTCTCCAGCCAATCGAAAAGGAGCGTGGCAATGCCAATGGCACTGGGGAAATAAAAAAGTTCAGACGCCTATACAAGTTCAAGGGCAACTGAGTCATTCTCCAGAGCCGTTACCCACCGTTAGGAGCAAATGTCGACGGAATGGCGTGAGGGAAAAGAAAAGTTCGAGCGAGGGCATGTAGGTGACGACCAACTTTTGAGGGGTACGTAGGAGTGTGACATCTTTTTTAAGGGTACACGGGTAAAAGCCTCCGCCCCGCGCCCCCCTTGCCAACTGCTGTGCTCTGTGCTGTGCCTTTACGGCGGGCGCCCCTGTCTGATCTGACTCAATCGATCGTATTTTCGCCGATTGGGCGCCTCTTCTCTTCAGAGAGATTTGCTAGGGTTCCAGCTCGACCTCTGGAGCTCCAGGACGGCGATACAGGGCGGATCCGACGCCGAGCCGGCCGAGGTATGCTTCCGCTGCCCCCTGACTCACTACAGCATTTTGGGCATTCACTGCTGCTTTGCTCGATGCTGCGCTTGCTGAATTTGTGTGTCACGATGCTTTTTACGCTGGTCTGGTTCGCGTTTCAAATGCAGATGGTCATGGGTTCAGTTGATTGCTGCCCTTGCTTCTGCTCGTTGGGATGGCGGTAGAACCCTAAAGCAGGTTTTGCTTATCTCGATCAGGAAACCGGCAGCTGGTGGCCCATTGTTTGGTCTCAGCCCAATAAGCCAGCCCATGCCCAAGCGTTGTTCTCTGACAGAGTCTCACAGGTTACGCCGTCACGGCAGTCGGCAGGCAGTAACCCCAACGCGTACGCGAGCCTGCCGCCGTCTCCTTCGTTCCTCAGACAGCTCTGTTCGCCTCCCCTAGTTCCCCAATTGCTTCTCTAAACCTAATCTCCCGCCGCCGAGCCGCCTCTCGCCAGATGCTCCCGCCAAATCCCTGCTAGCCGCCTCCAGTCGACTCCAGTCAAACATCCTCTATGCTAGGCCGTGGCACTTCAGCCACGCTTAGGTGTACTTGGCTACAGCTTGTTGCTAGATGTATGGCATTATCTTCTTCACTCGCCGTTTTTACAGTTTGCTAAAAATGATTCGCTCTTAGATAAGAATAGCAAGGTTCTAGAGTATATGGCTAAACAAGGGGCAGTAGAATTGCCTGTAGAATTACTGATGCTTGGATATTACTTAAATCTTGCTTAATGCAGCATTTGTCTATATGGAGCGATTTTTTTGTCCTTCTTCTATTTCAATTCTACTCCATCCGTTACAAACTGTCAGTTGGTTTAGTTTTGTCGTAAATCAAACTTGTCTAACTTTGAGCAAATTTTATATAAAAAATGTTAACATCTACAATATCAAATAAATGCACTACTAAAATACATTTCATGGTGTATCTAATGAATCTAGTTTGATGTTCTATAAACTTGGCCAAAGTTATAGATGTTTAACTTAGGAGAAAGCTAAAATGACTTACAATTTGGAATGAAGGGAGTATATTAGTAGTTATGTACTTTTGACTATAGTATAGTTTAACTGCAATCACTATCCTGTCACCTAACAACGCGCCATCGCAAGCGAGTTGATTCTACCATGACTTACATGAGTTTACCATTAAATAGATAATAATGATAACAGCGGAAGGATTTCACTGTCTGCAGTATCAGAAACAATTCTTGGCGCATGCGGAAACCGTAAGTCAGGGTCAGCCAGTATCATATCCTGTCGTTAGTTAGCTTTGTTACAATTTCTTTAGGGCTGATCACATGTTATAATAGCAAGGAAATAATTCTTTGTTGCTGCATACTTGCTTCCTGGTCCTTGTCTTTGAAGCTGGCCATACTGATTGATTAGTATTACTTATCATGGCCATATGGTCCGGTAGTAAACAAGCAGTGCCTTTGTGGTGACTTCCATGCTCCCACCATGAACCTGGGGTTCAAAATTTCTTTCCATAGTCGTTTTGTTCTTCCAGATATGCTGTTTTGTATTGATGTTGATCTGACAATGATTTCTCTGGTTGTTTTTCCTAATTAACAGAGCAGGAGCTTGGAGCAAACCATTCCATCTCCGTACCCATCTTTACCTCCTGGCCATCATTTTTGGCTTTTCTTTGACTGGGATTTTCTTGTACTATTTGATGGACAGTATAAATCAAAATTCAGTTTACTATGATCCCCAGAGGGATGTATCAGTTTCAGGAGCTACTCAAAGTGTGACAAATAGTGAATCTCATGTGGTTCAGTCAGCTAACTCCTATGTGCCTTATCCGACATCGGTTCAACAGGACTACAATGCTGTACAACATCCAAACCATTACTATAACTATCCACAAGCGGCAAATGATTCTTCTGTTCAACGAGGAGTTGATCAAGGTCCAGGTGCCGCTTACCAGCCTCATACTTCGTTTCCGAATTCAGGATCTTATGTTGGTCCTACAAGTAACACATATTATACTGCTGGCGCTCATCAGACTGTGCCAGGATATGCAACAAGCAATTATTATTATCATCAAAACAATACCTGGGGTAATGGAAGTTGTGTAAATAATCACGCACAATCGTATCAGAGTTGCATCCCAGATAGTAATGTAGCCCAGAGTTCCAGTTCACTAACCACAGGCTCTGTCCACTATCAACAGCAGTACAGCCAATGGGCTTATTATTATGATCAGTCTGCACAGACTTCAGGTGGCCTTGCAGTTACTGGCAGTGGTAGCACTGCTCCTGATACAAAAACTGTTACCATTGATTCCAATTATGCACACACCAGCAACCAGCCACCTCCACCAGGCACTACCTCATGGAAGAATGATGCTGGTAACACTACTACACCCCCCTCACAGGTAAATTTGTTAGTGTCCTGCTTCCTTTCCTTTCATTTTAATATTTAGAGCAATGAAGTGGTCAGTTGTCCTTTTAGACAGCTGTCACCTTGGTTATGTGCAACCCTAGAGTTTCTTGTTCTGTTGCATATACCTTGTTAGGCCTGTCTTGGTCACTGTAATGTAACCAGATTCGCGCTGGAATTGAACTATACCTGTGAAACTCTTGTGTTCCAGACAGCCTCTTAGTTCCTTTCAAAAAAAAAAAGGACAGCCTCTTGGTTCATCTTCTTTCAATGGATTTTTGTATTGAGGAATACATGTCCTACAAATATTTCTGTCATTTTCTGTGCTAGTCTATTTGTCAAACGATTATAAAGTTAAGAATAGTTTGCTTGTTGCCTTTTGCATGCAAAGGCTCCTGAACCTCCATGCAGCTTGTCCTTGGGGGATTGTTCTGTATGCTTCGCTTTGTTTGACTGCATATGCTGCAACCTCACTGACTTGGATTTTGCCACACCAAGGCAAACATCTATGGCATTCTATTTGCAGCATATATATTGTCTGTCTCAAATCAGTTGTTTCCTCTTCTGGTCCTTAAATTTTGTTGGTTGGTTGCCCTTTTCTGCAAGCTTGCATATCTTCTTTTGGCTTGCATTTCTAGCATCTATGTAGCTTCTAGAAGTTGTAGTTCTGCAAAGCAAACTTAGAAGTTCTGTTTGGATGGTTCTTCTGATTCATCATGTGTTCTTGGCCTATGGACAGTGTTTTGCTAAACTCTAAACAGTCCATTTGTGTTTTGTTAAATGCTAAACAGTCCGTTTATCCATTATTCGGGCTAAACGTCCATTTAAACAAGATAAAGGCCAATTGAAAACGGAACATAAAAGGGCCTATGAGTATGATAATCACTTCTTCCTTTTTCTGGTTGGGTGGGGGGTGGGGGCATAACCGTGTTTGTTATTTATATGCTGTACCATGTTTTTCTATGTTTTAGTATGGTTTTGTGAAATTCTAAGTTTCTAACTATCCATTTTCCCAGGAACAAGGCATTCAAGGATATCAAAACCAGTATGCCTCCCAGGTCCCAGTTGCACCGATGTTTCACACCCATTGTGTTAACAACGCAGCAGGTATCCCAACATTTCAGAACCAGTGTGTCAGCTTAGCCTACCAGCATAGTTCTGCAAATCATAATCAGCTACTGCTAAGTAACCAAGTTGATCAACAAAAGGTTTTGCCTTTACATGGTTCAAGCTCAAATGTTTCTTCAGTCAACCATGTTTCTGAAAACCCTGAGACACCTTGGCAAGATTCTCTGTCATCGAATGTCCACATGTTAAACAAAATACAGATCTCAACAAATCCTCGAATAGCCCAAGATTTTCCAATAGGAACGCCTCAAGTGGATAAGTCAAAGTTGGAAGCTGATTCATCCCTGAAACCTGCTTATGTTTGTGTTTCCATGCCCAAGAATGATGTGACGGTCTCACAAAATGGTTCTGAAGCAGTAATGCAGGTGACGGTAGGTTCCTTTAATTTCATTCTGTTTTGCTGATACAATCATACAGCTAAGGTTTACGGTAAGCTCTGCTTCATTCTTTTTGTTGATGGATGATGCATTGATGCTACATGATGATGCATCCAAGGTGAATCCTCACTTGTTATAAGCTCAGCGAAACACTATAAAATGTTATATGCACTACAAAACCGAAATACTGCCAGCAATCTCTTGTTCTTATATTAGAATATTATACACTCCTGGCTCCCACGGAATTTTTCATACTAAAACTTCTGATAGTTAAAGAGTTAAGACCTTCAATGAATAAATTCTGTAATATGGCAACATGCACAACATTTTTGACATCTTCATATTCATTAACGTATTGACAATATTTCATTCTATTCAGGGATCTTTCCCTGTTTCACTTCGTACTTATGTTGAGCGGAATCTTGCCCGTTGCAAGGATGATGCCCAGAGGACTGTCAGCCGAAGTATCTTGAAGGAGGTTAAGTAATTTCATTTTATTTGCTCTAGTTTGCTTGCCATTTAGGTAAATCATATATTGTTACTTCTTTTGATCCATTTTGCTTGCATTAGCTATTTGTATAAGAAAGTTCAGGTCTCTAAAGCACCACTGATAGCAACTTTTAGAAAATTTGCCTTTGAGAAACAAAAACAGAAATATTAGTATCTTGAAGGAGGCTAAGTAATTTCATTGTATTTGCTCTAGTTTGCTTGCCATATAGGTATATCATATATTGTTGCGTCCTTTGATCCATTTTGCTTGCATTAGCTATTTGTATAAGAAAGATCAGGTCTCTAAAGCACCACTGATAGCAACTTTTAGAAAATTTGCCTTTGAGAAAAAAAAACAGAAATATTTTAACTCCAAATAAACTTGCTAAAGAATATCAAATTGAACTGGATATGCCAATTTATTATTAATATTCCACCAGTTCCATGAGAAAAACAAAATCATTTTTTTGTTTTTTTTTAGAAAAAAGGAAGTTATTCTGGTCTCTGTAAGGTCATTTTTTTGGTTGGCTATTAGCTATGAGCATGTGATTAACAATGTTAAATAAGTTGTCTTGTGCAACTATGGAATTTACCACATTAGAGGAAAATAAGTGTCTTCACATTTCAACTCTGAAGTTAGAAAATTATTGATCCACTAGGTTGCCTTATTTGTATTATATTTCTTCCATCCTTAAATTCAACTTTTATTTGGGGTAACTCTTTTCTGCCTCTGATAACTTCAGATAATTACGAAGGCAACTGCTGATGGGACCCTTCATACGAAGAACTGGGACATTGAACCACTATTTACTTTGCCAGAAAAGGCTACAAGCATGAATATGACTAGGTGTGCTGGTCTTAACTCTATATTTTCTATTAGCTGTGTTAGCTTTTGATGGATTCGTAGGACTGCAGTAAGCCAGTAACCCACAATGATATGATTGTGTTATGCCCTACACTAGTAATATTCTTTGGGAATGTTTAATGCAGTTTATAATATGTATTGTCTGTATGTTGAAGCTGTCCAAAATGCTTCTGCTTAAGCAATCTCATTGATATTTTTTGTATTTACGTAAAGGTTAAGAGCCTTTCCTTTTTCAGCATGCATGTCATTAGGCTGAACTCAAAAACTCTCTGAAGCCGAGCCTATTTCAATTAGCTAATACTCCCTCTAATTTCAAATGTAAGTCGTTTTGGACATTGACATGGCCTACGAGGTTAAACTTTGCTGGCAATTTCTATAGGATGTCATATTTCAAATTGCGATAATTATATATTATGATATTACTATTCATATGAATTTAGCAGCATCAACCTTATGTTGTAAATCTATTTATATTTTTAGCTATTGGTGGCTAAAGCTAAAGATGTTTGATTTACGACAAATCTAAAACAACCTACATTTGAAACCGGAGGGAATATTTACTTTATTTTTGGTTTTTTGCAGCAATGGGAAGGATTCAAGTCCCTTCTCATCATCGAGGAGTCCTAGTAGGCGAACAAAAAGTAGGTGGGAACCTGTCGCAAAAAGTAGGTGGGAGCCTGTCGCAAAAAGTAGGTGGGAGCCTGTTGCAGAGGAAAATGTTGCTAACAATGTGGAACTTCCTAATGAGTTGGCAAAAATTAATATCTGCAGTAGTTTGGAACCCACTAAAAGAATGGTAAACCTTTGGGCCGGCTTCACATTTTTGTCATCACTTCCATTTTTGAAACTGCAACTTTGAATATAGCCATCACCCCAAGCTTGTTTTTATGCCTGAATTTATTTCTGGGGAATAAATTGCAGAGTAACAGTTGGGATCTGAGGAAGCATGTCCAATCCCGCCAAGCTCCTTTAAGCCAATACAGTCATAGGCCTACTAAAATGCAGCGAACTGGTGGTGATGCAAGTCTTACTGAAAATGGAAATGCCTCAAGTGACAGTGACAAGGAGCAGGGTCTAATGAAATACTACACTAGTTCAATTGCACAAGCAAATTCACCTGAGGAAAAGAAACGGCGGGAGCATAGATCTAAGCGATTTGAACAGAGTCAAGGCACACCATCAAAATCTAGAAGTTCTGTACCAGATAAGGATGCCACAGACAACATATATACAAGTAGAGCTATGTCACTGCTTCTCAATAGAAGTAATGGGGACGGTGCTGGTTTGGCAGTGGAGGATTATGATTGGGATGCACTGACAATCAAGGGAACATGCCAGCAAATTGAGAAACCATACCTACGCCTTACAAGTGCGCCCGACCCTGCCACAGTGAGGATGCCTTGCTAATTGTCATGTCAAGTGTAGGCAGGAAAACATGTTACTAGAAGTAACTGCTTTATTTTTTTTTTCTGTTTCTTAGGTAATTTTTTTACTCGTTGACTCCTTGTGCAGGTACGACCAGAAGATGTCCTAGAGAAGGCTCTTTGTATGGTTGAAACATCAGAAAAGAATTATCTTTACAAATGTGACCAACTGAAGTCTATTCGGCAAGACCTTACTGTTCAGAGGATTCAGAGCGAGCTGACTGTCAAGGTAGTCTCCATAGCCCCTTGTAGTATGCTGCATTGTGGTGTTTGATAATTACATCAACATTATATAAACTATTTTCCTTGAGGAAGAGATTCACCACATGGTTTATTTTATCTATTTCTTTTTTAATATTTAACCCACCAGAAAATTATTAAGTGAATGTTGAATCATGTGCTCTGTTTCTTATTTTTTGAGGGCACTATTTCCTTGCATGATTGATTCCCTTGTAACATTTTGACCTTGTTTCAGGTTTATGAAACACATGCACGTTTAGCTATCCAATCTGGAGATTTAGCTGAATATAATCAGGTTTGCCTGTCTTGTTCTGATTTATTTTATTGCGTAAATAAGTATAATATTCATGTACCACGTGCTATTCTGCTATCCTAGTTGCATCGTGCCAAGGGAAAAGATGCTACTTATAAATGCTAGTGATAATATGCAATAAGGGCAAACAAGGTAGACGTCAATAAATTCACATGCACAACTTATATTTTGCAATAAATGGTGAAATAGCATGCCCTATAGAAAGAAACAGATGGAGTACCTGCTACTACAATCAATTGTACAGTGATATACGTGATTAGTGTTGGTTTTAAATTCAAGGGCAACTGGATCTTATGAGTTTTTCCACATTGTACAAAACAGTAGGTGTTTGCCAGTCTTTTCACAAACACCATGTAATTGCATTTAGTATTAGCTTATCCATCTTTTTTTTTCCTCGAGCTATGCAGGAGAGCTGCGTGTCATTTCATTAAGGTAGATAAAAAATAAATAATAGTTACCACTATCCATGTTGGTTTTTTGTAGTTGTAGTTGTGTGTTGGTTTCTGAATTTCTGCTTGTTTGTAGTTGTGTTGGTTTCTTTTAACTGTGAATATAATAGCCTAGTTTTTAATTGTTTTCTTTGTAACTTTTGCAGTGCCAATCTCAGTTGAGGAGATGCTATGGAGAAGGAGTCAAGGGTTGCAACCTCGAATTCTCTGCTTACAACTTGCTATATCTGGTGCACTCTAATAACAAAAGAGATTTGCTTTCGTCTATGGCAAGGTATATCTGGTGCATAGTAAAATCATGAATGTTGCAATAGCAGTGGCAGAACCTTGCAGCTCTGTATCCTTTCCAGAAATCCTGGCTCCACCACCACATAATAGGAGGATATTTGATTCTGTTAGTCTTATTGTTACCTGAGCCCTTGATGCATGTATTTGTTTCAGCTTGCCAAAGGAAGCCAAGAAAGACACAGCTGTGAAGCATGCCCTTGAAGTTCGTTATGCCTTTTCGTCTGGCAACTATGTCCTGTTTTTCAAATTGTACAAGATGGCACCCAACTTGAACTCATGTCTTATGGGTAAAGATGATCTTTCTCTCAGTCGTATAGTTAAACACATACATATCTATTGCCCTATTGGACTGACTGTTTCAGTAGCACATACATTGAGATGTTTTCTGTTGTGTTGTTGGATTACAGATCTCTATGTGGAGCGAATGCGCTTTGTGGCTATGAAATGCATGTCCAAGTCATATCGCCCAACTGTACCAGTTAGATACGCTGCACGGGTTTTGGGATTTGTGGGAATTGATGAAGTTTGTGAGGCTAATGGAGCTGATGGACTGGAAGAATGCGAGGAATGGTTAAAAGCACATGGTGCTATTCTTTCAGTAGATAACAACGGAGAATTACAGATAGACACAAAGGTAAACCTTGAACCAGGCAGTCCAGGATCATGCATTGCACTGTGTTTTGTTACTTTGTTATGTCTTGATATATTGTGATTCTTTTGAGCAGCACACTGATATTGTACTTCTTTTGACAGGTTTCTTCTACCTCTTTGTACTTGCCGGAAACTGAGAATGCTGTTTCTCATGGCGATGCATCTCTGGCTGTGGATGACTTTTTGACACGTGCATCATCATAAAATTTATGTTCTGGTGAGTGACCCCCTGCCCCCCTCTTTTTGCACTGGTCTTTGGAGGTGCTGCACTACTGCATGTTTGCCAATACCAGTAGAGGTAAATTCTCTTAATGCAAAGTAGAAACTCGAAAGATAGATGAAAGAAACCCACTGTTACATGAAACAAATAGGTATCCAGGACAGAATACATGCAAGTAGGGGTGACTTTCTGTAGTCACACATTGTGCTCTGATACTGCTGTATCACTGGCTGTTCGTGTTGGTCTCCATCCATTTGTATTCTAGTATCTGATAAGGTAAATCCTGAGGGATGCGTTAAACTGGTGTGAATGACCTGCTCAGAGTTATGTTAGGTGGAATTATATCAGTCTATCAGATACTTTGCCAGCCAGATCTCAAATGTATATGTTTTGAGAAATGTGTTCAAACCGATTCAGTTTATTATACTAATCTGTACGCGTTCTGGTGACACTGTCTCTCTGATCCTTCACAGATTACAGAACATAGTTCATAGGAACTTGAAAAGGCTAGCATTCTTGTCCTCTTTTTTTTTCACTTCATCTGTAAAGGGCGTACCTAGTGCAGAGAGCTCCCGCTCTGTGCGGCGTCTGGGTAAGGGTGTCAGTGGCAAGCCTTACCCTCGCCTGTGCAATGCGAGGAGACCGCGACTCGAACCCTGGACCTTCCGGTCACAAGCGGTAAGACTCTACCGCTTGCACCAGGCCCGCACTTCATCTGTAAAAGAAAAAAAATTCTGGGTTTTTTTTTATGCTAGTCGGACTCACATCATCTGTGTTTTGCAACCGTGTGGAGCTCAGCTATTGATCACTGGAAACATAAGTAATGACCCCCCTGGCTACAATTGGCGTCTTTGCAGTACAACTAAATAATGGGCCATTTCTATCCATGGATTTGAATTTAGTTTACAACTTTATTATAAATGGTCCCTGTTTATATATATGTATGTTGTTTTGGACACGGTTGCAGTTAAAATTTGCAAGCTTTACTAATATGACTATATGAGCAGAAGTGAACAAGTGAAAGAAGTTTGTGGCTTCTTGTAGATCATTCCATGTCCAGGGCGAAGAGAGTGTTTGTTATCGTCCAGTTTTGCTTGTTGCTATTTTGTCTCGTTGCATGCTGCGCATAGATGGAAATTTAAGAATGGTTTTATAATTACAGCAGTGGAACAGTATTCGTTGTCCAAAATATCTATGGATACACATGACAATGATTGCGATTGCTCTTAAGGAATTTGCAGTGATTTCCTGACTAGTTTTTCTATTAACTTCCCGGTTCCACTGATATCACATGTGTCCTTGCTCCTTGGTTAACGAAAAGTGTAACATTGGTTTCAGATGCGCTAGCACAATGTTGATATTTATCGATGTATTTGATTTGCCTATGAATATGTTTCAGATGCTCTCGCTTTTTCTCAAGGAATTTGTAGTGATTGCCACGCTAGTACAGCGTTGATATTTATCGATTTAGTACACCAATAATAAACTTTTACATCAATTACGAACTCAGAAACCTTTACAGCTTGGAATCTCTAATATAAAATTGAGTGCTAAGGCTGCGTTTAGTTCGCGAAATGAAAATTTTTGGATGTCACATCGGATGTTTCGGGGATGTTGGAAGAGGTTTTCGGATACTAATAAAAAAACTAATTACATAGCTCGCCTGGAAACTGCGAGACGAATTTATTAAGCATAATTAATCCATCATTAGTGCATGTTAGTTACTGTAGCACTTATGGCTAATCATGGACTAGTTAGTTTTAAAACATTCGTTTCGCGATTTTCAACCAAACTGTGTAATTAGTTTTTTTTCTTCTATATTTAATACTTCATGCATGTACCGTAAGATTCGATGTGATAGTTTGGGGTGAAAATTTTTTAGAACTAAACTAGGCCTAACTATGAGCTATAGAAATCGAGATTTTGGAACTTTCTTTTTTCAGTTCTACCGCCAGCTAGAAGCTAGAAACTTAAACAAACAGTTTGGCCCTGTTTGGATATAAGGCATGTTTAGAGTTTTAGAAAAAAAATACTATGGTTTTGTGAAATACTTTGGTTTTAGAGTAACATCTAACATGAAGTGTTTGGGTGCACGTTGATAGTTGTAAAACTGCAGTTTCTTGTGGTCTCTAAAACCATGTAAGCAGCCATGCAGCATCGGTTCCGTCGAAGTTTATGCTCGCGGCGTGCCTGGGACTACTGAGGTACTGCCATTGCACATTTTGCACGCCCGTTCTGCCTGGCTCCTACGGGCACCATGAATAATAAGCGCTTGATTGGAGGATCGGTGTCTCGATACCTCCGTCCCCAAACCCTTACCTGAAATCCCAAATACTTTGCCTAAAAATAAATCCCAAATACTTATCCAGAGTAATCAAGGATGTGCACGTAATCGTCAGCAGCGGGAAGTTCCGTGAATGGTCATTGGAACGGAACTACCGCTGCGCCGTTAACAAATTATTACTACTGAGAATGCACCTCATCCTCTTCCCTTTTTTGTGGGCCAACTTCAGGCCCTTCCTGAGAAGATCTGTATCTTATCCCGTTAACAAATCTATCTATCTAAGTGAAAGTTAGGATTCATACAGGTGTTAGAGTTCTAAATGTTTTCTAACGGGATAAAACCATCTTACGCTATAAACATGAACATCCAAAAACAAATACATCTACTTCATGTACATATTAAATCGTAATCTCTTTCAACCCCATTTTTTTTTTTTTTTTTGGTTCTAGGCTTCTCTCGATGAGATTCGTGGATTGATCTTTCGACCATAGAACGAACACCTTTGTTGCGTCTTCCCTATAGATGGTTCTGAGAGATGTTCCTAAAGTGTCTAGGCCAATCTGCTCAAAAACAGCTGGACCGATTCTGGAAAGTGGCTAGACCGGTTTTTACGGATTGTCCGCGAGTTGATTCGTTTCGACTTTCGAGATCCGACCGCTCGAGTTAACAGTAGGGCAGCCAGGCTGGGTTAGGCGAGCTGCACCTCGCGGCGTGTCCACCGCCCCTCATGCGGCACGCCACAGCCTGATGACCACGCGCGGCGTATCGTCTCCACCCATTCACGGCCAGAGCCTGTTATGGACGCGCGCCGGGCGGGCCGTTCTGCTCGCGGTCCGCCTGGTTGCCGCGGTGTCCTGTCGGTAGTTAACTTCAGTCCACCACCCCACAGGGCGGCGGGGGGGTTACGAGCAGTGCCCTGCGGGCGGCTGCCACGCCGCTGCCTAGACGAGACTGACGGCAAGGTTGGCGGGGGACCTTGGTTCCGTGCCGCGCGTGGCTCGGCACAGTGATGGCGTCGCGTGATGCCAGGTTCGTTCCAGCGGCTGCGGCGCGGTAGATGCGGTGCGCAAAGGCACCGCCACCCTGCGCCCGAGGCAACCGAGCGGAGGAATGGGGCCAATGAGAATAAAAAACCTTTTTTTTTACCACAGAACGAGAGTTAATCTGCCAGTGTGGCACGGAGCCACGGACCTGTCAATTGTCATGTGTGCAATGTGCTCTTGGGGGTTATTGAAGCGCATGCGATCGCCATTGCGAGCCGAAGTTGGCCGGAGTCGTGGGAATTTATGGATGTCTGAGGTGTCGGCGTTCCATTCCTTGCGCTTGCGTCAGGCGATGCGATCATGCGGCAACGCGGGAGGCTTGCATTGTACTGCGGTTATCCGTTGCTTTCGGCTTCCCTATCCGGAAAAGGGGATGCGCTTTTATAGGCTTTACCGCTACTTGTATAAGCTTGCTGCGCGTATCCATGTGGCCTGTGGGGGTGCTGCGACTTGTGAGTGATACGTACTGGGAACGAAGCCTATGCATTTATACGGCCATACGGGACGTACCAACCCTGGAAAGTTCATTATATGCGCGGTGCAGTAGAGGGCATTCGTTTTAGAATCTTTGTCACAGCAAGTTCTTGGCTGCTTGCACGACATGTATAGGGTAACAACTGAGATGGATGTATTTGATGCAGCGAAATGTTCTAACATCGTAACCAAATTGGTTTACCATCAAGGCACACGGGCCGGCCGCCCCATATACTGCAGCTGCTGACCTGCTGTCATAAGTAGCACTACTATTTTTTTAAAAAATTAAATAAAATAATCAATGGCAGTCTAGCACCTTCTTGGGTTTTTTTTTTTAGCCTGTTTGTTTCGTCGTAAAGGATTATTTACTGACATTCAAACATCGAGATGCGGTCATCAGATGTTGAACCTAACGTTCCATTTGCTTCCTATCGCTTTTTCATATCAACACGCTCTAGAACATTGACAGTGATCATAGCCTATGCGATATGTTAAGTTAACCAAGCCAAGAAGATCTAGACGAACTAACTGTACGGCGCAACTCTGCCAAGGCTACATATTTTAAACATTGGATGCTGTTTTAACACAAGCCACCGAACCAAGGCTTTTTTTTCTGCATGCTTAAAACAGGAACGTGTAGAGTACTTGCACCCCGCAGAAGATCCCAAAAGAATATACATATACTGGTACCCAATGCATCCAAGTTGCCGTTTCCTTCCTAAATCCTCCGCATCTCGTCACCCACCCAACCTAAATCGCACCGATTCGACGTGGAAGCCAGCTAACCCACCCTCCCCTTCCCGGCTTTCCCCCCCGTAACTCTCCCCGGTCCCCGCTGAGTCGCTGACCATGGCACTCCCCGGCGGCAGCGGCACCACCCCGCGCGTTGGCCACCATCCCGTCTCCTACACCATCAGCCCTGCACCCCCACCCCGGCCGCATCGCCCCCTCTCCGTTTCCTTCCACCTCAGCCCACACGTCCGTACGACCCGCGCACCACGACCACACCGTGCGCCGTTCTCCGTGACAACAACACCCCAAGCAGCCAATCCACCAGCGTTTAACCTTGAGCTCCACGCCTCGCCAAGTCGTAACCATCCCGCAGACCCCCCACACTCCCATCGGCCTTCTCCTCGTCCAGTCCTGACATGGTCTTAACGAGGAACTCATATGGACACCCAAATTTAAAATGGGTAATAAGACGTCTAAAATCAACCTCTAATAGAGTATCTATACGGGAGACCTATTTTGGCTTACCTGAGAGACACAACCTAAATATGGGCATCCTTTCTCCTGAAAATCGGTTTGCAGAAAGAATTCTCTTTTAGGTTTTGTTATTGAAGAAGATGCTAAATATGTATTGAATCTTTTTTCTGTAGAGCTGTCAAATAAAAAATAAGTGAGTCTCGTCGTTCGAGATAGCATGAAAGCCACACTTTCCGCGGACGGGCCGGACCACGTACTGGTACTGGACCCGCACCCGCACCCTTACTTAAGCTCGGCTCGCTCGCTTTTGCGCCAGTGCAGCAGCACAGCACGTACGTACGCCAAGGCTTATCGATCGAGTCTGCGCTGCGTCTGCGTGCTTGCATGCAATGGCGCCCGCCGTGCAGGACCGTCTCCCGTTCCTAGCCTCGCCCCCGGCGCCGCCCCCGCCCGTGCGGGAGAGGGGCCGGAACCCGTCCCTCGCCGAGATGCTCCGCCTCGTCGGCGCCGCCACCGTCGACCCGGCGGCCGCCGCGGACGACGACGGCTCCCCGTCCGTGTTCTCGCTGCCGCTCCCCACCACGCCTGGACTTGACGCGGTGGCGGGAGGCGCCGGCGCCGTCAACGGTGCGGGAGCGACGGCCATCATCGGGCGGACCGTGCACTTCCGCCTGGCGTTCAGCAGCCTGACCTACAGCGTCCGCGCCAAGCAGCGCGGGCGCGGGCCCGCCGGCCTGCCCCTGCAGCGCCGCTCCGACCGCGTCACCGCCGCTGCCGCGGCGCCCGACGCGCACGCGCCGCGCACCAGGGCGCTGCTGGACGGCGTCTCCGGGGAGGCGAGGGAGGGCGAGATCCTGGCCGTCATGGGCGCCAGCGGCTCCGGCAAGTCCACGCTCATCGACGCGCTCGCCAACCGCATCTCCCGCGACGCGCTCAAGGGCGCCGTCACGCTCAACGGGGAGCCGCTCACGGGCACCGTCCTCAAGTCCATCTCCGCGTACGTCATGCAGGACGACCTGCTGTTCCCCATGCTCACCGTCACCGAGACGCTCTCCTTCGCCGCCGAGTTCCGCCTGCCGCGGGCGCTGTCCCCGGCCAAGAAGCGCGCGCGCGTGCAGGCGCTCATCGACCAGCTCGGCCTTCGCGCCGCGGCCAACACCATCATCGGCGACGAGGGCCACCGCGGGGTGTCCGGAGGAGAGCGCCGCAGGGTGTCCATCGGCACTGACATCATCCACGACCCGATCCTCCTGTTCCTCGACGAGCCCACGTCGGGGCTCGACTCCACCTCCGCGTTCATGGTGGTCAAGGTGCTTCGCCGCATCGCGGAGAGCGGCAGCATTGTCATCACGTCCATCCACCAGCCGAGCCAGCGCATCCTCGGCCTCCTCGACCGCCTCATCCTCCTCTCCGGTGGCCGGACAGTCTTCAGCGGGCTGCCTTCCGCGCTTCCGTCCTACTTCGCCGAGTTTGGCTTCCCGGTGCCCGACGACGAGAACCGCGCCGAGTTCGCGCTCGACCTGATCCGCGAATTCGAGTCGTCGCCCACGGGGACCAAGCCGCTCGTCGACTTCCACCGCGCGTGGCAGCAGATGCACGCGCGGAGCCCTGGACAACAAGGTTCGGCGGCCGCTGATCAGTCTTCGTTGGTGGCGCCAACGACGATGTCGCTCAAGGAGGCCATCAGCGCGAGCATTTCGCGCGGGAAGCTGGTGTCGGGCTCGGACGTGGCCGGAGAGGCCGCGTCCGTGCACACCTACGCCAACCCGTTCTGGGTGGAGATAAAGGTGCTGACGAAGCGGTCAGCGATCAACATGCGTCGCATGCCCGAGCTATTCCTGATACGCCTCGCAGCCGTGGTGGTCACGGGCGCGATCCTCGCCACCGTCTTCTTCCGGCTGGACCAGTCTCCCAAGGGAGCGCAGGAGCGGCTGGGCTTCTTCGCGTTCGCCATGTCCACCATGTTCTACACCTGCGCCGACGCGCTGCCGGTGTTCCTCAATGAGCGCTACGTGTTCCTGCGCGAGACGGCCTACGGCGCGTACCGGCGCGCCTCCTACGTGCTCTCCAACACCATCGTCTCCTTCCCGCCACTCGTGGTGCTCTCCCTCGCCTTCGCCTTCACCACCTTCTTCGCCGTCGGCCTCGCGGGCGGCGTGCCCGGGTTCGCCTTCTACACGCTGGCCATCCTGGCGTCGTTCTGGGCCGGCAGCGGCTTCGTCACGTTCCTCTCCGGCGTGATACCGCACGTGATGATCGGCTACACCGTGGTGGTGGCCATCCTCGCCTACTTCCTGCTCTTCAGTGGCTTCTTCATCAACCGGGACAGGATCCCGGCATACTGGATCTGGTTCCACTACCTGTCGCTGATCAAGTACCCGTTCGAGGGCGTGCTGCAGAACGAGTTCGCCCGCAGCGGCGAGTGCTTCGTGCGGGGCGCGCAGATCTTCGACAACTCCCCGCTGGCGGTGCTGCCGGACGCGGTGAAGGCCCGGGTGCTCGCGTCCATCAGCTCGGCGCTCGGGGTCGGGATCGGCGCCGACACGTGCGTCGTCACGGGGCGCGGCGTCCTGCATGAGGTGGCGGTGACGCAGCTCGGCAAGTGGGAGTGCCTGCTCGTGACCATGGCTTGGGGTTTCCTCTTCCGGATCCTCTTCTACTTCAGCCTCGTGCTCGGCAGCAAGAACAAGAGGAGGTGATCGCGCCACGGTAGGGACCTGCCGCAGGCGCGCGCCGTTGTGTACATTTGAATGGTCGGAGTGGTCGAAGCTCGCTGGGCGCTGGGCATGGCCCATGGGGACAAAGTAAGCGTGCAGAAGGAGGTGAATTGAAGGAAGACATAGTTAATTAGGTGGTGATTGTTCATGTTCTTTTTTTCTTTATTTTTGCATTCTTCTTTTTTCTGGTGATTTGATGATAGAAATAAGTGGTTTTGCAAGTATACATATGCTTGGATCCACTAGCTTTTTGTTCTTTTTTATGTGTCCGAAGTCGAAAGATTATAAAAAGTAACTGCCGTTTTGTAGTTTTGCTGCTTCAGCTGTCTTCAGTTCTCAGAAGAACCATGGGCTCTGTTCTGTTCTGGTGGTTCTCTAGCCCCTTGCCCTTTATTAGGTGAAATTGTGTTTCGGTGTTTGGAAGCTCTCGTTCTAGTAGGTGCAAAAAAAAAAAGCATCCAGCTTCCATCTTTCTGTGACGAGCGAAGCAAAACCCCCGTTAAAGTTCCAGAAATGCTATACCACAACCGAGTGTTTTGAAGCAATCCAACACTCGATTTGGAGTCCATCAGATTCTTCCCCAGCTCCTGAGCCCGCCATGGATTTGGAGTGCCCGCTCTCGCCGTCTTCCCCAACTCCGGTGGTGGCTAGGGTTCCGGCGAGCCTCTCCCCCTCTTTCTTCTCCAACTATGGCGGCTATTGAAGGGGCCGGCCGTGGGGAGGCAAGCAGGGCAGTCGGTGGGGATGGTGGTCAAGTGGTTTAGGGGCCCTGACGGTTGTAGCGGCGGCCGGGCCAGGGGAGTTTCGCCGAAGTTGGAGAAGATGGCGGCGGCAAGCTCGCCAGAGTTGGAGAAGATGGCGGTGGTGGGCGAAGGAGAAGGAGGCCGCCGTGGGCGCGGTAGGGTCTCGTCGAGGCTCCAGCGAGACCCTACCGTGCCACGGCGGGGGCGGCGGGCGACGGAGGACGGCGGGCAGCAGGAGGAGGAAGAAGATGTGTAAAAAAATCGGATGTTCCCAGCCTCTGAAACACTGAGTGGGAGGTAGACATCTCCATAACGAGGAAGAACAAGCCGTCCCGTAACTATTCGATCTTCTCATCCACAATGGTGTTCTTTCATGTGATACTCGTAGATAAAGTTTTTTTTTGTTGGTAGTACCACATGGAAACACAGATGGAGTTAGACATTAACCCGTGTGTGATCGTGTGAAGGGGTTGGTTACAGTTAGGTGCATCATATCCAGAGGGTCATACCGGTACTTGTGGGCCATTAATTAGTGAGTATTAGTACATGTGCTTGTGAGTCGTGACTCCTGATTCGCTCTGCTACTACTTTAATCTCCGTGTTCCTTCTGCAACGCAGCTACATCAAGTTCGCGAGAGATTTGACGTGGTCCGATATCGTATTGGAGGCCGGCCGCCGGTTGCAGTGCAGCAACAAGAACCTACTACATGCACGATGCGTTTCCGTGCTCTCAACCTCTCTGCAGAGGTCGTTGCTTGTTGGGCAAACGAATTTCTAATGGAAAGCAAGCAGAGCGCATGCCCTGCCCCTGCCCTGAATGCGATCGGCAACACGGCGTGGACGGCCGAGGCTTATAGAATTTATTAGATGAGCTGCACCACACCAAACCAAACTGGCGAGACGGCAGGACCTTGCTGCATCTGGAAACTCTTTTCCTGTGCTCTCGCCTTGGAAATTTCTCTTTGAGACCAGGCACGGCTATTGTAATGCATGCATGCATACGATGCCTAGGTCGCCTTGCCGTGCAGGTCAACGATCGCTCAACAAACTCTCACCAGACCGATCGTCCGTGAGTGTGACTTGACAAGTATATATAAAAAATTGCGTACCTACGTATACTTTGTAACTGGCTGTTGCATGCTAGTACTATATTGAAAAATCAGCCACCAAGGTCTTACTCTTACAGAGTTCAACAAAAGAAAGGCAACATGAAACAAACAGCATATAATACTAGTTGCCTATGACAGCAAACATACCACTTAATCCAAAACAGCTTATTTCTATCGAAAATTTCACTAAAACTTGTTTTTCTTTTATGTATGAATGGAGAACCATGTTGCTTATATACCTAAATATACAAGTGATTTGCAAAGAGTTTTGGAGTGTTGATTGATTGGATTGGACGACGAAAAGACGGCTGCCTGATGTTAAAGGATGCAGTGCAGGTTGGATGGGCCGTGCAGCTGGGTGTGTCAACTGAATGCAGGAGCAGGACTCATCTCCTTTTCTGAGTATTTTCTACTCCCAACCACACGCTTGGAAGGCTTATCTTGTTAAGTTCGCTTACTAACATTTCACTAGTGTAAAGAATACAACACATCCGGTGGGCGGTGGCTAGACCAGAATTCTTGTCTGATGAGCAGGTCATTGGGCTCTATCAACCGTACACGGCAGGGGACCGCGTGTTCTCGTTGGACCTTGGACGCCCACCTCACCATTCCGCTGCCTGATGGGCAACAATCTGAAGCAAACGGGACAAGAGCAAAGCCCAGAGCTAAGCGGCCCAAGATGTGTGATGGGTTCAGAGTGGGTAAACGTGCTTGCTAGCACAGACCATAAAACCTGGAGAGAGTAAGAGAGTGTATCAATCGTATGAACACAATTTTTTTTACCGAAGCGAATCATCCCCTGCTCTCCTGTATCTTGCTGTTCTTCTTCTGCCCCCTTCCAGTCCTCCAAATTCTTCTTCCAGCTATCTGTTGTGCTAACACAGCCCCTGCAACTACTTCACGGAGGGAAAGGCGAAGGCCACGACGATCTCGCATTCTGTCCTGGTCGCCATCGAGATGTTTAACGCTGTCCTGGCCCAAGATGTCTGAAGACGGCAGCCTATTGACTATGCCTCCTTGGCTCCTCCTGGCCATTGAGGTGTCCGATCCTTTGGTCTACACTTCTTGATCCTATATATTCTGTTCTTTGCGTCGGCTTTTGGAATCGTTGCCCTTAGCTTCACCGAGTGGCTGCTGGTCTTGGTCCTGGCGTTTCCGGTGATCATCACTGATGAGGTCCTCAAACTGGTGCGACGGTGCGTGCTTTGCCTCAATACATCATCCATAAAGCTCAAGGCCCACTGAAACTTACATGAAACGTGAATGTGTGCTGAAAGGGGTGAAGGCAGAGACTGGAGAGACAAATGTGGCGACAGTCGTCTAGCACACCATCGTCGGTATACATATCTGTCTATTATGTGCAGAAATATTACCACTAGAGATTTCAATTGGTCTTCCATGTAACCAGAATTGTTGAAAACTATGGAGTCTACTGCTCTGCCTCGGGCACTCGGCTTTGAGGCACAGGAACATTCAGTCTTTTTGGCCATTATTTGTACCATATGACCTGGAGAATGGGGATGGAAACTCGATCACTCTTCATAATCTTGTTGACCAACCACCTGACTTACAGTTACAGACCCCATGGCCAGTAGGGGATGGGTGTGTGAACCGGCGGAAACATCAAGCCAACCGTGCAGGACCAAACGCCTAGGCGATACGAACAACAGGGGAGAAGAGTACCCGAACCCGAACTCGTCCATGACGCGCGACGACGCCCGCTTTTGCTATAGAACGCCGGCGCCCGGCAGGCTGTTGGCAAAATGGTCCAACGCGGTGGCGTTCGGCTGGCGGCTGGGCAGACGGGCCGACGGGTACCGGGGCAAGGCCGGACGGAGTGCCGGCGCACGGTAGATTGGATTTCGAGCATGCACGATCGACTGGATGAATGGAAGCTGCCGTGTGTTTTGTTTTGGCGTCAGTTTCTTGGAAGTGCGTACGGGCCGGGCTGAACAAATAGAAAGACACCAAAATAAAGACGGAAATTACCAAGCCCTGACGCCGGGCAAGCATTATAGAATTTGTTCAGGCATGTTCGATTGGTATTAAAGCTAGCTGATAAACCGACTGAAGCTGTTTTTGTTGTAAGAGAAAAATACTATAGATTCTAGCTGATAAGTCGGCTGATAAATTCAAGCGAACTGTGCCCAAGACTGTAAGAGCTCGTTGAGGACATCTAGCCACCGTAGGATTTGAAGCATGTAGGAGAAATTAACATGGTTCGTACCTTTGTTTAGTCTAAAATAGTACTCCCATCATTCCAAATTATAATTCGTTCTAAATTATAATTTGTTTTTATTTTAATTTTTATAGGTACAGAGCTAGAAAAGCCAAAAACCAAATTGCAATTCGTTCTAAATTATAATTTGTTCTGATTTTTATATGTTCATGGTTGAAAAGCTAAAATGACTTATAATTTGGAAACTGAGGAAGTGCTTAAATTGCTGTGTTTAATCTATAATAATAATGATTTTTTTCTAAACCGAATATAGTTTAATGTGTGCACAGCTCCCTCGCTGTCTTGCTATTGCTACTCCATTTCTGTACTTCGAATCAGCTTAATAGGTGGACGGACGTGGGCACTCACGGTAAAGGAGGCAAACACAAAGCAATGATGACCGAACATATATCAACGCTGCCAGTTCACTGTCTGCGCTACTTCTGTCCTCTCAGATGTTCAAATTGAGGTACCAAGACTGCAATAAGCTCAAGCTCAGAAAGCCGAGCTAAGAATGGAACACCACAACCGCAACTACTTATCGGAACACCCGGGTCATCAAATAGACAATTACTCGGTATCAAGAAACAGGGTAAACATTACCTAAAACTGAAAATCACTAGCCTACACTATAACTGAACCTGATGATCATCCAATAGCTTTGTCCATAACCCACACACACAGGCGCGCGCACACACCTGTTTCTCGAGCCCAGATGATTTAAGCTAATACAGAACACACCAAGAAGTATGCTGAGTTATTGACAATATGTTTATTCAGGCCGATTTTCACTTACTAGTGACTCCAACCTGTGGTTGCCTGTAGGTGGCTGAGTGGCTCGTTTGGCTTCCAGCCACTCTTATGAATCTCAGCAGCCGGAAAGTGATGCACGAGCAAGCAAGCCAGATTTCAGGAAAAGCATCCGCTTGGACGTCTAAATCCCAACAACCATCTGAAATTCAGAACCTGCTTCGAGCTTGGACGTCTAAATCCCAACAACCATCTGAAATTCAGAACCTGCTTCGAGCAATAATATGGCTTTACAGGTCACGGCAACATGATGCTTATCAATGCCATCCCCAGTCCGCACACACTAATAAAATCATCCATTCATAGTGGAAATAGAACACTGAAAAAGCAAGAATTGAAACGGAGACTTGGCAAAATGGCAATATTGATTGAATTCCCCCTTACTTTTGCAACACAAGAAATCTAGTTATCACAAGTCTCATTGGCAGCTTCCAAAACTAAAAGGAGTGGGAGATGATTTACCACAATACATAGACAAATATTAGCTAAACCCTGAATCTGTATAGTATGATCAACATGACATAGAGGCAAAACTGAATGGTAGATGGCTGTATTCCCATTTCATTGGACATCCACGTGGTTGTCTAGAGCTCAAACTCCTCTTCACGGAGCGCCATCTCTGCGGCTTCCTCATCATCCTCGTCAAGTGCAAAGTACTGGTTCCTTTCAGCTGGCCTGAACATGTAGAACATGAACATGTAGAATGCCATGGTGACCACCTCCTCGGCTGCAACACTCACCCATCTGTACTTGTAGTTAGTAATTGTCTTGAGGGCATACACAATGATCCTGGTGAAGTACAAGTACCCAATCACGACAACATAGAACTGGCGGAAGAGCGTAAGCTTGGCAAGGGTTCTGGCTGCCTTGCCGTCTGTCTTGGATGACTCCCGCAGAGAACGCATCGACCACAAGACTGGGAAGAGCACAGCACAGCAGCAAGCCACATCAACAAACAAGAAGATCTGGTTCCATGTCACCCATCCCTGCAAGAATGGCCCAGTCTCGCCGACCACAGCAGCAGCGATGTTAGCTGCAACCTGCAGAGGGATCACCACCATGAGCACCTTCTTCTCCTTGTCCTGCAGGAATGGCTTCAGGAACGACCACCCAGTCCCAATCAGCGCAATCACAGCGAACAAGATGACACCCTTCACGAGCTGGAACAGGTAGAACATGACGTCCCACCCGTGCGGTGTCCCGGCGGTGCGGATGTAGTGCTGGTCCTCGGCCGCCGAGATGCAGTAGAGCATCCGCGCGATGAGCAGACCAGACATGAGGTGGTGGATGCGGTGCGTGGAGAGGCGGTTGCGGTAGAGGGTGACGTAGAGCCAACCGGCCAGGAACACGACATAGCAGACGGCGAAGAAGGCGTAGATCCCCGGGACGGAGGCCATGCCGACGGAGAGGTAGTCCTTGGTGCCGTCCGGGTTGGTGTTGTACATGTCGGTGCGGACCTCCATGGTGACGCTGGTCTCTGGCGCGCAGTTGGCGAAGAAGAGGCTGTACTCGTCGGGGTGGCTGATGGGGAAAGTCTTGTTGTAGTAGCCCTTGTCGTCGAGGTCTGCGAAGGTGAAGAGCGTACTGACGTAGGGGCTGGAGAGGACGCAGGTGGGGGAGGACTCCGGGTTGGGGTTCAGATCCGTGGGCGCCGGCTGATCGTAGATGGCCTCGAAGAGCGACTCGTCGGAGAGGAGGAAGAAACCGAGCTGTGTGGGTTCGGGCCTAGCGAGCGTGGAGGAGGCCTTGGCGCCGGTGACGGAGACTGACACCGTGCCTTTGAGGCCGAAGCCGAACTTCTCGAAGAGGATGGAGCCGCGGGAGTCGTCCTTGAATGACTCCTGCTTGATCTCCGCCGCCGCCGGACGTACGAGGACCCCGGCGACGGCGAGGAGGAGGAGGACCGCGCGGGCGGCGGCGGCGAGGCCCATCGCGGCGAGATCTGGTTGGAGATGGGGGAGGCGGAGCGGAGGTGTGCGAATTAGCCGGACGGACGGGACGAGGGTGGAGACTTTTCCCTTTTCTTCTGGGCTTTGGGAGTCCGGTGAGGGCCCATGGGCCGTCGGATCTGCTTCGAGATTGGTGAACCCCCCGTGGCGGGAGACTTTGACCCGGGAAGCTTAGCAGGAAAGCAACGCCGGGCGTCTTCGTGTCAGTCGGAGCGTTCGATCCTGATCGCACGGTGTACGCACGGCCTCTAAGCACGCTACGGGCCAATAAAATGCCGGCGAACACGTCTATGATGCAAATGCAAGCGCACTTGCTACGAAGTTTGGCAGCAATCTACTGCTGCTAGCCTGCCAGAAGGAACAATATAGTTGACGAATGGCGAGGAGTCGCTGACGAAGAGACAACGGCCTGCCGGTCAAGCAAATTATTCGACGTACCGGAGACGGAGAGATCTACGCACCGTCTTCATGGGATCACGACACGTGTTCACGTGAATACATCTAATACGTGGAGTTGTTGTTTAAACTTAAGAAGAGAAATAATTAAAACAGAAATGCTAGCGCACACCCGTGTGTTTTCAGAGCCGGTGGCACACGATTTTTTACTATGCCTTTGAGTGTAGGGCCCACACCCGACTCCAACTGAAAAAAGCGAACGTGAGGCGACGCTCCTTCCTCGCGCGACTCTGACGCGGGGGCGCATCTCTCTCTTCCCGACGCTGCTCTCTCTCTCCGACACTCCTCCCTCTGTCTCTCCCCAGCGCCGACGAGCCCCACTCGCATCCCGACGACCATTCGGCGAGCCCCACCCGCCCCCGCGTCCCCACCCGCGTGCGATCTCGCCAGCCATGGCGGATCCGGCTCCGGCCATGGTGGATCCGACGAGGTAGGTCTTCTTCTCCTGGTTAGGGTTTCGGCGAGCCTCTCCCCCAACTTTTGTCCTTGTCCTTCCATAGAAAAAATTGTTTCTTATGATCTGTGATCAGTGATTTGTGATTTGTGCAAGGAGTAACTGGGTAAGAGGAAGAACCTGGGGGAGAGGCGGGCCGCGCGCCGGGGGCTGGGTGAGTGGCGGCGGCGGAGCGCTCGCCGGGTAGTGGGGCGAGAGCTAGGTGCGACCGGAGGTAGAAAAAGAGGTGGAAGCCGTTGGATCTTCATAGTATGGTAAAAAAAAAATCGTGTACTAGAATAGGGTGAAACACCCATGGGCCAGGTAGACAGATCACTACTCTCTCATGCGCCGGAAACTGTGATAGTTATCGCGCCTATATAGAGAGAGAGAGAGAGGATCAGGAATTCAGGCGCGGTGTGAGGGCGCACCCACCACTGACAAAAGTCGGAGAGGCGTCGGTGCGGCACTGCGGCCGTGCCCGCCCGTGCAGCGCCGACGAATTCGGCTGCCGAGGCCCATGGACCGTGCTTCCCGGCTTGTGCTTTTGAGGAGGGCCTGGGGATGCATAAGCCCGGTCCGAAGCTCCATTTTTCGGCGGGCCTGTGATTCGATCGAGCTTTGAGTCCTGTTACTGAAAGGGACATCGTAGTGGGCCGTGAGGTCGCATGGCCCAGATAAGTTGGAGTGATAAGGTGAACTGTTGGTTCCATTTCTATGTAGTAGTCTTTGGTACCCGTACTAGTGCATTCTGTGCTATTGGCCCTGTTCGCATTGGCCCTGTTGGCTTAGAGGAATTTAGATGAATCTTAAGGAATTTGGGAGATGATGAATTTCAGCCATGAACAGTGAATTCCGGCTGAAATTTCACCCAGCCGAACGGCCGCAAGTGAACTGTACACGCTTCAAACCCCATGTTTCCTGTTACTTTGGTAAGGAATTTTACATCAAGATGATCCATCCTCTCTAGAACGTATCGACCCATATACTCTTCACTGTTTAGTCTTCAAGACACAGCTACGCATGTCTCGGCGGCGCACCCTCGAATCAACGTTCCTCTCTGCCTGGAAGGAGTTGTTGGGCGAGTTCCCGAGTCCAGCCCAACCACGCCTTGACGCTGTCTTGGCACATGGCGTAAATATATCTTCTCTGGCTCTCAAGTCTGCCGCACCAGAGTCTCAGACATCGAACTTGTGTTGGGTATAGTTCGTCTTGTGTTTGGTCAGTCTGCAGAGAACATCTCCCGACGGCAGCATGTTGTTCCTCCTGGTGGGTTTCAGATCTCGCGTATCATTTTCAAAAACTCGAGTCCCATTGTCAAAGCTGATGGTGTCATGTACGTAGGCGAGCCAAATATATCATTAAAAGTACTTCTGCGTTTTGTTCATCAATGTTAGGTGCGCCAACCCTATCTGGCTATCTGACGCGCCGCTGGGAAATATATACTCAACTCAACTAGAACTAGCAATTGACTCTGGTCAAATGACACGGTTAGTTTTGCCCCATGCATGGTATCGCGAAGCTGGAGTTACTGGAAAACGTTCAGAGACATTAGACATAGCTGATATGAGTCGTGCATTTAGCACTATGCAATAACGATTGGACCTGTAATATGGTCGCTGTCGGTGAAGCTAGATCTCGAGCCACAGGTCGTCTTATTCCTTATTCGTTTGGCGCAGCTAGTTCTGAAGAAAAGTCCGAGCTGAGCAAACTGAACCGATACAAAAGGCCACTGTTCTCTCTCGTATCGTATGCGCTGCCGTCTGTAACTCTTTAGCAACACAATCCTTTCTCTTCAGTGCGAAGCAGTACAGGTAGCATGATGTTGGTGCGTGTACCATACTGTACAAAACATCGATAAAATAAGTCTCCATAGCTGACACTTCCAATAAAAATAAGTGTTTTCCCCCTTGAAAAGAGGCATTTGTTCCATTCGTCTAGAATAAGTTATCTTCCATGCAACTATCTCAGTCACATCGCAACATGTCTGCTGTACAAAGCAATCTTGCCGGTTTTTGACGCGTTGCACATGAACCGTTCTGCTTAGTGGGAGGTTACGCACGATGCATCATCCAAAGGTTACTGCTTAATGCCATAAGCAACACGGAGTTATCATGCAGCCCGTTCGCTTGCTCGTATACGATCGTGGATTATAAGCTGAAACAATATTTTTCTCTCACGTCAAACCAGCCAGTAGTAAATAATCCACGATCGTTTACAGCCTGCCAAACAGGCTGATGATAATTAGAACCTGGAGAGACAAGCAGTCAAAATTCAGCACGAACTTTCCGTCCTCAAGTTACTAGAGAGAGTGAGAGACCCAGAATTGCTGCGAGAACAGAAGCTTTGTGCTTCGGTTCCAGGGTTGGAAACGCGGCAAAGAATACCTCGAGCTCTGAGACCTTTCAGAGGCCGGGCCCTGCTTTCCAATCTGACTCTCTGTATGGCGCAAAAAGAATTGGACTCCCACCACGAAGTGTCTGGCAGTGGCAGTTGTGGCCTGGAACGGGAAAACAAAATTCAGTACATACAGGTAAAGCACCTTGCAGCTTGTTAAGCTACTGTACAAGATAAGATTTAAGATAACTACTACTCTACCCTAAGCTAATCGTTTTTAGGCTTTACACTGTCGCCTATCACGCGCAATGAATCTTCACGTACAATCGTGTCAGTGCAGCATGTCACTGAGCTAGTAAGAGTGATGGTTACGAATTGCGGAATTTGGCAGGCGTGGTGCACTATTTCTACAATATTCCCGAGTGCTACAAAGTTTGCAGTGGCAAAGCATGGTTCTTTTTCAAGTTTGGTACGTTGGTCTTCAAGACGAAGAGGGAAAAAAGCTTTCCGAGTTCCAACCACCGGCAACCACATAACAGTGCCTGCAATTCAGCGGACTAAACCCTTCGGGGTTGTAAACTCGGTTCGGCGATTAGTGTGTTAGGCACTTGATCCACACCTAACCTAGCTAGCTGACACCCCTTTTCTAATTAGCTTTCAGCTGAAAAAGAATACAGACCTACAAGATGTCAATGTGTTAGGTTAGATGATAATATCTTGGGTTAGGGCTGGGCTGATGTTATTCCTTAGATATCTTTAAGCAATTTTTGGAATGTTGCTTAGTGCTCTAGCTGGTGCTAAGGGTACAAGGGATATAAAGCAGGATAAGAAACATATTATAATATCTGCAGCAAATGAGGTCACTAATAATTTGTATGTAAAGATATAGCTTACCACGAAAATAAGGAACATTTTGTTTGCTGAAATGTGCATACACTTAGGCTCTTTTGCTTCAGCAGGTTCCTGGTAGATCTGCACAGAAAATGAAATGAGTCAGTGAGTAGAACCAACCAACGCCTTTAAAAATTTGCGCAAAGAGAAAACAAGATAGAAACCCCAAACAAGTCCACTTAGAAACATCTTAAGTTTAGACACATTCTATAATGCACAGAGGCCTCGATGAGAGCTGATGCATGCGCAGTTGTCAATAATTACACCAAACTCCAATGAGACAAGGGATCCCAGGAATGGAACGGCATCAACAAGGACGCCCATAGAAACAAACAACACTCAGCCGCGCACGCTCAGTTTAGACAGGTAACTTAAACAAGGGGCCTAATCTCTTGCACCTGATGTCACCCTCACACTTCCAAAGGTTGACATAAAGATTGAATAAACAAATGGCACCTTGCTCCATGTTTTGAGGGCATGCGTTCTCCCTTTTAGATTTAAAATAGAGCACTCATACATAACAAGGTCAATCACCAAAATATTTTACCTTTACAAGAAACTTATCATATTTCACAGTCAGATTGTCTCATGTCCACAAGGTCTGTCTTGTTTCTTTTAACAAGAAGGCCTTTAAAATTTCAAGTTTCAACCCAAGCCATCATCAGGTAACCCAAAAATTTGAAAACAACTTTCAACACTTGCTTCAAAGAATATGAAGCTTCCAAGTGCACCTGTCCAGTTAACATGCAGACCAAGTGGTGTGAAGGCCCACATATCAGTAGGCATTTTGTAAATAATTTATCGGTAAAAGTGATCACCTCGTAAGCCTAGCTCTTAATGGTGGCCTTGCAAATGTAACCCTACACATCCAAACAAAATTAGTAGGTTCTGTCATGAAAAGAGGAGAAGCATGCCAAGGAAGGAATAGGTATAAAATAACCTAATCACATAAAAGCACTGCAGCCATATAGACCAATAATAGAGAAAAACAGTTATTTCACAACACGGTGCTGCATTACATATAGCCGCGACAGAAAGAGGATTACAACGACGACGACGACGACAACAACAATGCCTTTAAGTCCCAAACAAGTTGGGATAGGCTATAGTTGAAACCCAGCAGAAGCAATCAAGGTTCTGGCACGTGAATTGCTGTTTTCCAAGCACTCCTATCCAAGGCTAAATCTTTGGGTATATTCCATCCTTTCAAGTCTCATTTTATTGCCTCTAACCAAGTCAACTTCGGTCTTCCTCTGCCTCTCTTCACGTTACTATCCTGGCTTAGGATTCCACTATGCACCGGTGCCTCTGGGACATGTCCAAACCATCTCAACCAGTGTTGGACAAGCTTTTCTTCAATTGGTGCTACCCCTAATCTATCACGTATATCATCGTTCCGAACTCGATCCCTTCTTGTATGACCGCAAATCCAACGCAACATACGCATTTCCACGACACTAACAGAAAGAGGACTAGATGCAAACAAAAGGCAGATCATAGGGGCACAGATAGGTCCCTCGTAAGAAGTATAAGCCAATTTATAAACCTCTCTAGCTACAGGGATTCTGCTTTAAAGCATGCCGAAACTTCTTCCACTCTCTTCCTAAAACACAACCACCTCTGCCAAGACCAACCCAAACCAGAAGACACAAGTCACCAAACACACAAAGCAAGGCAAGAACAATGGCAAAACATAGTCCCCAAATCCATGACCAACCACTCCAAGAAGAGGACTACATAGACATGGATCTGAGCTCACCAGCAGCATCAGAAGCGGCCACCACCACCGCAAGCTTGCTCTGCTACAACAGTGCCATGGCAGCCTCGCCACAACACTCGCGAGAGTTTGAATTCCACATGTTGGCTCCACCTGACCTGCGGGAGCCCGTGGCATCACCAGCAGATGAGCTCTTCTACAAGGGCAAGCTGCTACCACTCCATCTTCCACCACGCATCCAGATGGTTGAGAAGCTACTTGAGAGTGCAGCTGAGAAGGGCTTACTTTCATCAAGCACTGCCCCAGCAACACCATACCAGTCATGCAATGTATCAGCAGCAAACTCATGTTATGCCAGTGGTGAGCTAAATGCAGAGTACTACTTCCATGAGTGCATATCCACTGGTAGTGATGCGGCCGAGGAGGCGGCAGCCTGTGAGAAGAAGCCATGGTCCAAGAAGCTCAAGTTCATCAGGCACCTCAACCTCGGTCTCAAGCTCAAGGCATCAAAAGCTTATCTGAAGACAATATTTGCTACTAAAGGAGGGAATCCAGATGACAAGAATGGTGTACCTAGAGCAAATGAGTTGTCCAATGCACAGTTCAATACCTGGAGGAAGAACCCATTTGGCCATATCAGAAGCAAAAGGTACATAGCCTCACCCATCAGCAATAGCACCACAGTAGGAGGCAAGTTTAAAGAGGACGAGTGTGGCCATAGGAGATCCTTCTCCAGCGTCATTATCCGATACTCATCATCAAACAAGGCATCCTCTGTTTCATCATCGTCATGTTCTTCGTCAAATTCATCCTCCTTCTCAATCCCAAGCTCAAATGACTCTGGTGTTGGACCAGTGCTGAGGAGGAGCAGCAGTGCAAGTTCAGAGATGGACAATCCAATTCAGGGCGCAATAGCATACTGCAAGAAGTCACAGCAGCTCGCCTCAGTGAGGAAGAGTGCAAGCGACGCAGGATTCCGTTTCATGTTATCATCAGCATCAAAAATAGCAGCAGAATCCCAAGACGCTGAGGGTATATTTGAGATTACCCAAAATACAAATGTAAATTCAGTGTCCCCCAATAATTCTGTACTCTTTTGATCTTGGGCTTTCTGTACATATGACATATGTCTGATATTATGGCCTTCAGAAATATCAATGTAAGCAATTTCTGTTTAAGGATAAATATTGAAGAATTCCCTCGAATTTTATTTGTCTTCAAAATTGGGATGTAGCATTTAATATTTTCTCTGATCAGTGTCTTTAGCCACATTCATGGGCTGTGACCAAAATGAAAGGTGCTATAGGGCACAGCCGATTATTTTTTAGTTAGTTGTGGTTTATACTGGTTGTATATATTCACATATATAACAGTTTCTAATTAAAGCCTACGTGATTCCTGTTTCTTGAACAAATCACAAAAACCATACTCTTGAAAGATATAGCTGCAGTAACTATGCAAGATCATATCTTTACATTAATTCAAAATGCCCAACTTGGACAAAAAAAGCTTTTCTGGAAATTGGACATCATCAATTGGCCTCCATATTAAGATATACTATTAAGAAATACCATGCATTCATGTCAACCAAGGAACACGCAAATGTTACAGCAGTGACCTTATTTTGAAAATTATAAAAAGACACTGTAGCCTACACTTAAAATGTAAAAACATGAAAGCATGAAAGGCAAATCTTTTTCTTGCTGTGACAAACAAAAAAAGGAATATCATTTATATAGTACATTTTATAACCTATAATTACATATGCATACAAACTCGTCTTTACAGTGACAAATCATCTAACAACAAGCATGGAATTATTCACCAACACAAAGGGGGGGAGGTGGGTTGATCAATGCGGGCATGAATTTCATTCCCACCAATGCTGGAATAAGCTCGATGGGGGTCCTCGTATGCATTGCAAGAAACATTAAATTTAAATAATAATAGAAATCATAAAAATGTGACATTTCCACTTATTTGACTTGAACCTTATGTTTGCATAAACAGTTTTCAGGCTTTCTTTTCTTCTACTAGTTACCACTTCGGATTTCGAATTTCTCCTAGCTTGATTATCCTGTGCAGTATCAATGAATGCTCATTGTGACAAAAACAGCAGTGTAAAAGGTTCCATCACAAGTTAGGTAGGTCAAGGACACTATACAACAGAAGATGAATTTCTAGGATAAATCTAACAGACCCAGCTGTCTATCTCTGCAATAACTCTGTTTGTCCTGTGATTTTGTGAGTAAGTTGGAAAATGTAGTTCTATTTGTTTATTCATCTTTGGAAACAAGAAAGCTGCAGAGCAATGGACAAAATCAGCTTTATTCCATCATATTGAATTTTCAACTCAGTGGTTTTCCTCATGTACATAACTAGCAATGCTGAAACTACAATAACAGATCAGATATAATAATATCAGCACAAGGATCACGGACTGTCATTAAAGAATACTGCTTGCCAGAATCTATCCCAAATCGAAACAAAAGAAACACAATCAAGGGAACACTACATTCCTTAACTTCAAAGCAGAACATATACTGATGAAATGGCCAAATGAAGACAGGAATCCTTAAACTAAGAGAGCATGTTGACAAAAGGCAGGGCAAGATTAAAGCAAAAGGTAAGCAGAGCTATCCACACATTGATGATGTTGAGCAATGTTAGGACTGAGAGCAACATAATAGGGCCTACTTTACACCTGCCTACCTCTTAGGCACCAATAGTTAGCCAATGTTTGCATAAGCCAAATCTTATGCATGTTTGCATGACTCATCAAGCTGCCTCCTTTCGCCTTTCTAGTCCTACAAGAATTTTGAGTCAGTTACAATGTTGTCTGATAGGCTTATCGTTCCTAATCGGTCTGGTACCGATTAGGATGATTAATTGATGATCAAGACGATTAATCGACCTTTGATTGGTCTAATTGTCCATATAATCATCCAGCATATAGCAGGACTATATAAGTATATATCATATATGTATGGTATATATATAATATACCATATACTATATATTTATATAGTAGACATCGAGCATATTTCTAGTTAGTTGGTTACTTACCTATGAGATCTGACTCCATATTCTTGTCCCAGCCTCCATATGTTTGCTGATTTTCTGCTGGAATAATAGATAACTTGAGTAAGTAGATGCAAAAGAATAGTGTGACAGACTGACAGCCAGAAAAGTAAAAATTAAGAAAACTAGCATAGTCCATAGCTTACTTAATATAGTACGAGTACTGAGTACATACTACAAACTAAATAATTAAACACTGCAAACAACATTCAAAGTTTTTAAGGTAACACTAGCTGCCATTCAATCATCATTCAGCAGCCATCTAAATCTAAATAAGCAAATCATCATCCAAATTGAAGCCTCCTCCTCCATCTCCACCCGAGTCTCCATCCACCTCCATTCCTACTTCAGCATTAGATGCATCTGGCTGAGCTTGTGCTTCATGGTCATCATCTTCATCATCAATGCTATCTGGAGCAGCAGCTGTAGCTGCAGCAGTCCTTGGACGCTTCCTGGTATACATCTGGCTGACAGAGGGTGCTGCACGAGCAGCAGCAGCCCTAGGCAAGTTGCGCCTTGTAGATTCTCAGATGCACCAATAGCTTCATCAACAGCAGCCCAAGTCGATTCCTCACAATTCTCATCCACCCATTCATTATCCCACTAAAATTCATCTAGCGTGAGAGGGTTGCTCTGTAGCTGTAAGCCCTGCTTCCCAGGCACATTTAGTGTTTTTAAGTTTTTAGCTAATCTATGTCATTAAGTCCTTGGGTAGCTCAAGAGGTGTGCGGGTACCCAGGCAGTTTTCCTGTCTAGTAAAAGCTCTAGTGAGCTGTATGTAATCAATGCAGTTCTTATCCTATATATATATATTGCAATGCAGTCATCTGGGTGACTAAGCCCTGGCTGATTATTGCTCTGTTACCTCCAACAATTGGTATCAGAGAATAGGTTAGACACCTTCTCACCTTCTCATCTTCTCCATGACGTCAACCTCCTCTGAGCGCCGGGCTAGGAAGACCAAGGGAGCCACTGAGGGCGAGCTGGGCGACCCCTCTGGCAGGGCTGCGCGCCTGAAGGCAGCAGAGGAGGCGGCGGCGCTGGCTGTCGAGGCGGCACAGCAGGCTGCAGCAGCCGCGGAGGCGGCGGCCAGGACAGCGCAGGAGCTGCGGGCGGAGATAGCAGCAGAGAAGGGAGATGAGGAGGAGGAGGAGGAAGAAGAAGAGGAGGACCGGAGGAACCGGCGGCCATGGACTCCGCCGCGGGACAGGCGCCGTTCGCAGTCACCACTGCGTGACCGAAGGCGTCGTGGCGGTGGTCGCTATGAGTCGCCGCATGGCAGGGTGGTCTACCGCGATTCCGGCAGCGGCACATCATGGCCAATGCTGGACAAGACCAATTATTATGAGTGGAGCCAGACGATGAAGCTCAGGATGCAGGCGCGCGACCTCTGGGAAGCTGTCGAAGGAGGCCCAGTGCAGTTTCGCGACGACAGGCGAGCTCTGGAGGTGATCGTCGCTGCTGTGCCCAAGGAGTTGGGGCTCCTGCTCCTCGACAAGGCGACGGCAAAAGAGGCATGGGATGCCATCGCTGCGACTCGTATCGGTGTGGACAGGGTCCGCCGAGCGACGTTGCAGCGACTGCGTCGGGAGTGGGAGAACATTGACGTCAAGCCTGGCGAGCCGGTGGAGGATTTTGCCCTGCGGCTGTCAACTCTGCACCAGCAGCTGGTGCTTCATGGAGACAGGGACATCGATGAGGCGCGTGTCGTGGAAAAGTTTCTGCGCACGGTGCCGACCAAGTACGCGCAGATCGTCGTCGCCATTGAGCAGTTCCTCGACTTCGAGGCGCTCACGCTTGAAGAGGTGACAGGAAGGCTCAAGGCGGTGGATGACCGTGAAGCGCAAGCTGTGACAGAGCCGGTGTCCATCAACGGCAAGCTGCTGTACACTGAGGAGCAGTGGCGTGCGCGTTTGAGGAAGGAGAAGAAAGGCGCAGAAGAAGCTGGCAGTTCTGGTTTCAAGAACCAGCGCGGCGGTGGCGGAGGACGCAGCCGCGGAGGTGGACGCGGACGGGGCAGAGGTGCTGGCCGTGGCGGCGGACGTGGAGAAGGCAATGGCGCCGGC
Organism: Miscanthus floridulus; assembly: GCF_019320115.1. NCBI lineage: Eukaryota > Viridiplantae > Streptophyta > Magnoliopsida > Poales > Poaceae > Miscanthus > Miscanthus floridulus. Next base: position 127,147,308 of record NC_089584.1, read on the forward strand.
CGTGTTGGCCCCAACACGTGCCTCAACTGCCATCAGGAAGGGCATTGGGCGCGTGAATGTCCCCAGCCGCGCCGTGATGGAACAGAGCGCGGCGACGGGGGAGGAAATCGTGGTGGACGCGGTGGCGGAAACCGTGGAGGAGGCCGTGGCGGCGGTAACCAAGCTGGGCAGCAAGGAGGACATGAAGGGCGTGCCCAGTTTGCTGAGTGTGAGGAAGATGCAGCTCTGTTTCTGTCTCACGGCTTCATTGAGATGGAACAGAGCACGCCGGAGCTCAACTATACAGCACAGCGCGTTGAGTTCTTTGAGCCACGTGCGCGTGCTTATCTGGGAGCAGATGATGAAGAGATGGCTGGCGGCTGGTACCTTGATTCAGGCGCAACACACCACATGACTGGGCAGCGTGACCTGTTTTCAGACCTGAACACGGACGTTCAAGGCACGGTTCGGTTCGGGGACGCGTCCAAGGTGGAAATCAAGGGCGTTGGCTCAATTGTTTTTGAAGCAAAGACTGGTGAGCATCGTGTTCTTCATGGAGTTTATTTCATTCCGGCATTGAAGAACTCGATCATGAGCCTCGGTCAACTTGATGAGAATGGCTCAAAGGTGGTGATTGATGATGGAGTACTGCGGATTTGGGAACGCAGCAGCGGCCGCCTACTGGCCAAGGTGAGGCGTGGCGCGAACCGGCTGTATGTACTGCATATGAAGACAGCACAGCCAGTGTGTCTTGCTGCGCGCAGGGATGAGGAGGCGTGGAAATGGCATGAGCGTTTTGGGCATCTGAATTTTGAGGCCCTGCGGAGGCTTGGCAAGGAGGAAATGGCAAGAGGGATGCCAAAGATCGATCATGTTGAGCAAGTGTGTGACACTTGTGTCACCACCAAACAGAGGAGGCGATCATTTCCTGCTGCAGCAACATATCGTGCTCAGGATCACCTTGAATTGGTGCATGGTGATCTCTGTGGGCCAGTTACACCAGCAACTTCGGCAGGTAATCGCTATATTCTGCTGCTTGTAGATGATGCCACACGATTCATGTGGGCAGTGCTGCTGTCATCTAAGGATGCTGCAGCAGATGCTATCATGAAGGTGAAGGCTGCTGCAGAGGTGGAGAGTGGGCGTAAACTGAAAGTTTTGCGCACAGATAATGGAGGAGAGTTTACTGTTGCAGAATTTGCTGCTTATTGTGCCAATGAAGGAGTCAAAAGGCATTACAGTGCTCCTCATTCACCACAGCAGAATGGCGTGGTGGAGCGTAGAAATCAAACCGTGGTGGCCATGGCACGTGCCTTACTCAAGCAGCGCCAGATGCCAGCCAAGTTTTGGGGGGAGGCAGTGATGACTGCTGTGCATATTCTGAATCGGTCACCAACCAAGGCTCTAGGTGATGTCACTCCCTATGAAGCATGGCATGGCCGAGCACCCACTGTTGGCCATCTGAAGGTGTTTGGTTGTGTGGCATATACTCGCCGTTTGTCTCAGCTCAGGAAACTTGATGATCGTGGTGAAGCTGGAGTATTTATTGGCTATGCTGAAGGAGTCAAAGCCTATCGAGTTTTTGATCCAGCATCTCAGCGTGTACGTGTCAGCCGAGATGTGGTTTTTGATGAAGGAAGAGGTTGGGATTGGACATCACCAGCAGCAGGTACGTCTGGGGCAGCTGGTAGTGATTTTGTGGTGGAATTTCCTTGGGAGGAAGAAGTCCCTGGAGCTGGAGGTTCAGTGCAGTCACACTCATCTCCTCAGCCCCATTCTGCCTCACCTGAAGCTTTTCCAGCAGCAGAATCGGTGCTTGATGCAGGAGAAGAGGTGTCTGAGACATCCAGAACGCCTTCACCACCACCAGCTCCAGCCAGCCCACAAGTGGAGCACGTGACTCCCTTGGAAGATGATGAGGAACGGCTGGACACTTATCACAACGACGAGCAGCTGCGCTATCGTACCATAGATGGCATATTGGGCGGGGAATAGGAAGTTCCGCCGCCGGCGCAGCGCTTGTTCGCAGAGCTCCACCTCACCCACTCTGGGGAACCCATTTCTTATGCAGAGGCAAAAGATGATCCTGCATGGCAGGCAGCAATGAAAGAGGAGCTGCGCGCTGTTGAGCGCAATGGCACCTGGGAGCTTGTGTCTCCCCGAGCTGGCCATCGGCCAATTTCTCTAAAATGGGTCTACAAGCTGAAGAAAGATGAGAAAGGAGATGTGATCAAGCACAAGGCTCGGCTTGTTGCTCGTGGGTTTGTGCAGCAAGAGGGTGTTGATTATGAGGATGTGTTCGCTCCTGTTGCGCGCATAGAATCAGTGAGACTGCTGCTTGCTCTAGCTGCCCAGGAAGGATGGACTGTTCATCATATGGATGTCAAGTCAGCTTTTCTAAATGGAGAGCTCAAGGAAGAAGTATATGTCCAGCAGCCACCTGGGTTTGCTATTCCTGGGGAAGAAAGCAAGGTATATCGTCTGCACAAAGCTTTGTATGGGCTGAAGCAGGCACCCAGGGCGTGGAACGCTAAGTTGGACTCTACTCTGAAGGAAATGGGGTTCAAACAGAGCAAACATGAAGCAGCAATTTACAGGAAAGGTTCAGAGGGCTCAGTGTTGCTGGTTGGGGTCTATGTTGATGATCTGATTATCACTGGAGCAGTCAAAGATGAAGTAAAGGCTTTCAAGGAAAGGATGAAATCCACCTTTGAGATGAGTGACTTGGGTTTGCTCAGTTTCTACCTTGGCATTGAAGTACAGCAAGGCAAGAATGGGATCACCATGAGGCAGACTCACTATGCCAAGAAAATCCTAGAACTGGGAGGCATGTCTGATTGCAATTCAGCAGCTACACCAATGGAAGAGCGCCTGAAGCTCAGCAAGCATAGCACTGCCAAGGAGGTGGATCCAACTCAGTATAGGAGGCTGGTTGGAAGCTTGAGATACCTGGTTCATACCAGGCCTGATTTGGCTTTCTCAGTGGGCTATGTGAGCAGATTCTTGGAGAAACCGACCACTGAGCACCAGCAAGCAGTCAAGAGGGTGCTGAGGTACTTGGCTGGAACATTGGACTATGGTCTGCAGTTCAAAAGAGCCCCAAATTCTGCTAGGTTTGTGGGCTACTGTGATTCAGACCTAGCCGGTGATATTGACTCCAGCAAAAGCACAACAGGTTGTCTGTTCTTCTTTGGCAACAGCTTGGTCAGCTGGCAATCTATCAAGCAGAGGGTGGTGGCTTTGTCTAGTTGTGAGGCTGAATATATGGCTATGACTTCAGCAGCAACACAAGCCCTGTGGCTGTCAAGATTGTTGGCTGATCTGTTGGGAAGAAAGGTGGAGACTGTGGAACTGAGGGTTGACAACAAGTCTGCAATTGCACTTGCTAAGAACCCTGTCTTCCATGACAGGAGCAAACATATCAGAGTTAAGCAACATTTTATCAGGGATTGTATTGAAGAAGGCAGCATCAGGACTGAGTACATCCCTACAGCTGATCAATTGGCAGACATTCTCACTAAGGCTTTGGGCAAGGCCAAGCTTGAAGATATGAGAAGCAGAATTGGCATCAAGCAGATCAAGAAGGGTTGAAGCAGGTCTTAGGGGGAGAACTGTAGCTGTAAGCCCTGCTTCCCAGGCACATTTAGTGTTTTTAAGTTTTTAGCTAATCTATGTCATTAAGTCCTTGGGTAGCTCAAGAGGTGTGCGGGTACCCAGGCAGTTTTCCTGTCTAGTAAAAGCTCTAGTGAGCTGTATGTAATCAATGCAGTTCTTATCCTATATATATATATTGCAATGCAGTCATCTGGGTGACTAAGCCCTGGCTGATTATTGCTCTGTTACCTCCAACATGCTCTTCTGTCCTTTGCAACCAAGCTCTCTGATTTTTTGAAACCTGTTTGACATCTTTTTGTTGTAACTGACATAGATCAATTTATTTAACCTCTTGTCCTCTAATCTGTTCCTCTTTTTGGTGTGGAACTGCATAAAAAATAATGAACAACACATTGGTTTGCAAGCAATATTGCAAATACATAATTGATTTTACTTCGAACTAGCAGTGGTACTTACATGTGAAAAAACACTCCAATTATGGGGAGGGAGGAGGGAGTGAGATGCACGCAGCAGGGAAGAGATGGAGCTCAGCTACACACACAACTGGAGTGAGGAGTCCTAAGGACTGAGGAAAGAAAGAGTGGGGGTGATGTATATAAGAGAAACCCTAATAGGCCTGGCCCAAATAAATATAGCCCAGTAAACTGAAGTAGCCCATCTACCTATTTAGTGTTGATCGGCAAAGAGACCTAATCGGACGATTAATCATGAGTAATCGACGATTAATCGGACGATCAGGTTTTTGATCGCTCCGATCGAATCGGAGGGCCTAATCAAGTGCTAAGTACCGATAAAGACGATTATTCGCGATCGGCCGATCAGAAAACATTGGTCTGTTAGGACGGCTGTGACAACTTTTGCTACTCCCTCTCTCTTCTTTTTTTAATTAGTAAGCAAAGTAATGAGTGACAGACCAAATGAGTCTTTTATCCCGTCAGTGATACCTGCACCGAAGTATACCAGGTCATGTGCATCCCAATGACAATTTCAAATTCGACAAGGTGAATATCATAAACAGTATCATCACAGCTTCAGTAAATATAGCCACATATGCTGGTACACTACATTAATTAGCTGTGGTAGAAATTTCATGTGTTCAACATAAGACTGAACAGTTCACGAATACAGAAAGCAAAATAACAAAAACAAAAGTACATCCACAATGAACTGGTAATCCTTAATATCAATCGGTTTCCAGCCATGATCACCAAATACTCTCTAACTTGAAAATAAACTTTTGATTTAGCCGAACAGGTTATTTGCTATGTCCTACAGTTGCAGTTTAGAAAATTATAACTGAAAAATAACATAGGATGTTAAGAACTTGCTGCCTAGCTGATTAAAACGAACTAAAACCCTGTCAAGACCTGAAGCTGGATCGCCAAAGTAAGGTACAAAGTGCAGAACTAGGAATGAAACATAGGAGCACCAGGATAATAATTGAGACTTTGAATCAGCATACCAAATTACACACAGGTGAACGCACATTGAATGACCATGGCATTACTTCTCATGCAATCTGGAAAAGGGGAGTTGCACATAACTTAGAGTACTTTCAGGCTCAAGTATCTAGAATCAGCCCTTGGCTTAAGCTTTAAAATATGAGCAATCCTCAGATGGTAAAGCATAGAAGCGACTCTCAGAAAGAAAATAAATATGAGCACATTGGGTGCCATCAAATTCGTCAACTGCAGGAGCCTTGCACAATGGGCAAGTTCTGTGTGGTTTTGTTGTTACTGGAGAAATTGTACAATCAACAAATAATGTAAGCTATTGTATCTGTTAGTACATACTCGACTCCAGAGACAAACACTCTTTACAAGGCATATACTGGGTTAAGTTCAGTATCTGAGAGCTCAGTATTGTCATACCAAGAGCTTGAGCCACTTCTTCTTGACATCTTCTCCTTTTTTCTAATCTTCCTTTGGCGCTTTGATTTCACCACATAGTATGTCATAGTACCAAGTACACCAGCCATTGTGACACCACCTATCAAAGATACCAATATTGCTGCCCACTGGAAATGACGGCCTAGCACAATATAGCAGGAGGCAATGAAAGATATTGTAGTACAAACCGATGCTATCCACATAAGCTTGTTGATCACCTCAACAACCCTTCGCTCAGACTTGGTTTCTCCCCTGACAACTGTTATTTGAACTACAACCACTGCCAATGATGTAAATAGAGCTACGGCATTGAAGATGAAGAATATCTTAAAGGATGTAGCCTGGACAACAACTGCAAGTCCGTTATTGTCATTTCCACCAGGTACGGTGAATATAGCTGCAAAAGCGACTGTTGCAAACAGCACAGCAACAACAGTTACAGAGTTCGTAGCGTTGTTGATGCCTTCTCTGTGCAGCTTTCTGAGTTCTTTAGCAATGCCATGAACATTTTTGTTGGTTTTTCTTGTTTGTTCCAGCTGTGTGTGGACATCTTTCTTTATCTCTGTCACTGTCTTCCGTAGCTCATCTCGAGGCTGATTCAGCTCCCTAGATCTGAGTGCACCATGTTGAGATAAAATATCCTTAATTTCACAAGACTCCTCACATACTGGCAACCCTTCAGCTATATCAAAGGCAGTCTTGTGGTCTCTGTTCAGTGCATTGACATGGGTATCTGGTAGCCGCAAAAGAACACTAACTATCTGTAGAAGATAAGACAAAGAGAACATTAAGTCGGACAGAAGTTGAAATATAATAGTTAAGTTAGGAGCATCATATCAAAGTATCAAACAATCTTATGTATGCCGTGGTGAAATATGGCTGCCTTGAAATTTCAACAATATGATTAACAAACTAGTAAAACTCTACTCTAGAGCACAAATTTGCACAAGATGTTAGTTGATGCAGCCTAAGAAAAGATTTGCACATTTTGTGCTAAACTATTTGATAGTCTGAAGAATATTTGGTCCTGATGTATTTATTTGAATGATAAATCCACCTGAAAGTATAATACTGACTTTTCAGGTCACTTGAAGAGGTGGGAGGTGACCACTGACAATTGGACTTGATATGATTCAAATTTCAATGCCAGTTTTCCCAAGAGAAGTAAACCCTAACTGATTGTAGATGATTTAGCAGTGAGGTATAAAGAGTATGTCAAATTATTTTAATCTCCAGATATGAAATCAACCTAGGGGCTGAGCCAGCTGGCCTAGTCTGACTAGCTATTTTATTCAGGGGATTTCTTTAAAACTGGAAGAAGAGTGTGGATGCTTGTGGAACAATGCACAGGATTGTCTAATAAGATTATAAGATAAGAAAGGGGACAAAGCAATGATCATTAATAGGTATGAGAAACTATCAACAAAAACTGCACATATAGTTTTCTGCAGATGGAGCGCCAATTTAAAAAGTTTATCATTATCATTATCTATTGTAAATACCTCTGCTCTTTTTTTTCTTGTTGCGACATGCAAAGCCGTGTTCCCATTTTTATCTGGCAGCATTACAATTGCTGGATCAGCATCCACTAGGGCTCTAAGAACATCACAGCTTGTTCCCTTTACGGCCATATGAAGAGCTGTTTGACCTTTCTTGTCATTTCTTCTTGCTAACTGAGGATCCTTCTCAAGTAGCGCTTTGACAATTCCAATATGTCCCTGTCGAGCAGCAAAATGTAAGGCATTTTTTCCATTATCTCTGGCCATTTCCACCAATCCAAAGTCATCTTGTTCCAGCAACAGTTCAACAACTTCAATATGGCCCCTCATAGCTGCTGATATAAGTGGAGTAGTATTTGCAGGGCCAAATGTTTTGGCAAGCATCCTATCATGGTGTAGTATTTCCTGCACAACAGCTGACAAACAAGCACTCCTACTTGTTAGGACAATTTGCTCCACTGTTAATACAAAAAACAGGTGGCATGAAGATACTTTGTAGAGTATGTCAACACATAGGGAATATACAATTCTAAATTTTCCTGGATATAAGAAAATATAGGTTCTATTAGCTTCACAATTACCATGCACAAATTTGCTCCAATGGCCAAGGGCCACAGTTTGATGTTCCTATGCAACTAAAAACATTTCCTACCATCCCAAAAGTCCTAATTCCAAGTCGCTTACACACAAAACTTATAAGAAAAACTACTTCATAGCAATCTGTCTTCAAAAGAACCTACTGTTTTTCAGAGTGGTTACTATCTGAATAGTAGCCACTCTGCTTATAAAGGGCGTACCCAGTGCAGAGAGCTCCCGCTCTGTGCGGGTTCTGGGGAAGGGTGTGAGTGGCAAGTCTTACCCTCGCCTAGCCACTCTGCTTATAAGTCCACACATATTGAAGAGTAACAGTTTGGCTTGCAAGTGTACACATATTTAGGCACTGAGTTCATAGGTAAACAAGAGGGCTAGTTTTCAATCTCTTCGTTAACGGATACATGAACAGATAATCATAACCGAATGATGTATAAAATAATGAGAAGTATGTGGTTGTGTCTGGCCATATGCCCACATGCTCTATGTTTTGTATCATAGTATTTGTTGCCTAGAAGGAAAGAAAACATTAAACAGTATCATTTTCTCACCAGTACTGTGTGCTAGTATGTCATAGCGCTCCTATCAAAGTAATCATGCACTGTGCAACTACTACTATTTGGTTCAAACTGAGAAGAGGCTGTTTACTTGTCAACTGATTTACCAATTGTAGCATAACTGCATAAGTTATCCGAGAAACTTCTTACTGATAAACTCGCAGTTGCAAAGCTCGGTTCTCCAAATGTTAAGCTAAATAGATACACCAACTGTAAGAGAGAGCGCTAAAGGATTGACACTCACCATGACGCCCTTCTCTGGCAGCGACGTGCAGCGCGTCGTACCCCGACCTGTTCTTCGCGGCCAGGCCCTCGGCGTCGAGGTGCCGGAGCAGCTCCACCACCACCTCGAGGTGTCCCCTCTCCGCCGCGGCGACGAGCGGCGTCTCCCCGGCCTCGTTGGGCTCCGCGGCCACCGCGCTCCGCGCCGCCTCGAGGTCCTCGGGTCCCTCCCCCGTGGCGGCCACGGCCGCCGCCGCCACACACAGCGCGCGGCGCAGCGCCGCGGCGTCCCCGCCCCGCGCGGCCACGTGGAGGTCGGTGTCGTTGTGCCGCCCCGTCACCTGCCGCACGTACCGCCCCCGCTTCCCGCTCCCCGAAACAGACATCACCTTCGCCGGGCGGGCACCAGACGCCCCACCACCACCATCCTCTGCACAGAGAGCACCCCACAAAAAAAAATCAATCAGCACCATGCCGCGCCAGACGCTGAGCATCGAAACTTGGTCGACCACCACTCCGTCGCCCGCGCGGACTTACCCTCGTGGATCTCGAGCGACATTGCGAGAGGCGCAGTTGGGGCCCCGTGGGGTGAAAGGGTTTCCGAGGTAGGGTTTGGGCGGGGAGCGCGCTTTAAGAGGAGTGAGCGACCGCGACCCGCGAGCCGGCCGCGGCGTCGTCGTCAAGGAGGAAGGCGCGAGGAAGGAGCGGTGGCCGGGTGGGGGCGGAGGAGGAGACCGAGACGGTAACGTCTCCTTCGGCATTTTGGGGAGCTTTTTGGTGGGGTACGGGCGGGAGGGAGCGGAGGAGAAATGGTGGGTCCTGCCGGCCAGCGACCCGGGGAGCGGCACGAGGTGGGGCGAGTGCCGGAAGGAGGAAGCTGCGCGGCTGGCTTCGAGGAGTGCGCTTTCACTTGGAACGTCGACATCACGAGAGTCCAAGGAGGATGTGAGTCCAAGACCAAGAGTAGGAGACTAGTTTGTCACACTCACACCCACACCGGGAGTTCATGGGCTCATGGCACGTTCCGTCTTGTTTTATTGGATGGCGATCAACGTGCCGTCCTTCCCTTAACATGGTATTACTAACTAACGATATATAATTGGCGATGGTTATTGCGCGACAGAATAGCAGAGAATACGAGACACTGATCGATTGGTAAGACGGCGACCTGTTAGTCCACAATGCAATGCAAGACGCTGATTGGTAGGTCGTAGACATGACCATACTCACACTCTCACAGTAGCATTAGTACTGTACTAGTTTTCACTAGTATACTGCAAGCACTGCAGATTTGGTGTCAGGAGCAAGCGACACAGCCTCAGGCAATTTCTTGCGGCCGTGAGCCGTCCGCCGTCCGCCGTGGCGCCGTCCGGAGAATAAGGCTGCACGCACGCGCGGAAAATAACGGATCGAATCGCTAACTTCAGGAAATCAGGAGTTATTAAGGTGGATAAACAAATGGTCTCTTGGGCCGGCACGGAAACGCCTGCACCGCACAAATCAGAACGGCCCAAGCAATTAAGTCCAACAAAACAGTAAACAGCAACGACGGTTCGGCCTTGCGCGCCTCGATCGATAAATACCGCACCCGCGTATTGCTGCTCGTCACTGAACATCGCCATGACTCCTCCTCCCTCCGACGAACAGCCTGGGAGCGAGCCGACAATGGAAGACACAAAGTCTCTTCTCCCCTACCGCACCGCAGACTCCTCGCTGCGCGCCCTGGCCGGGCAGGCCGAGGGCTTCGGCCGGCACGCCATCGGCGGCCTCCACGGCGACGTCTACCACGTCACCACCCTGGACGGTACATGAGCGTTTCCATTCGCTATGCACTCCCGTTCGTCTAAGATCTAACAAGAACATCGGTTGCTGTGCCACATTGACGCCCCGGTTGTATGGCAGATGACGGCCCCGGATCCCTCCGAGAGGGATGCCGACGGCGCGAGCCGCTATGGATCGTGTTCGATGTGTCCGGGACCATCCAGCTCGCCTCGGGCGTCCGCGTCTCGTCCTACAAGACCATCGACGGGCGCGGGCAGCGCGTGAAGGTGTCCGGCTGGGGCCTGCAGCTGAGCGAGTGCGACCACGTGATCGTGTGCGCGCTGGAGGTGGAGGGCGGCCGCGGGCACGACGCTGACGCGGTGCAGATCAAGCCCCGGTCCAGGCACGTCTGGGTGGACCGCTGCACCCTGCGCGACTTCGACGACTGGCCTCGTGGACGTGACCGGCGGCAGCACGGACGTGACCATCTCGCGGTGCCACCTCGCGTCGCACGACAAGGCCGTGCTCATCGGGGCCAGCAGCGCCCACGTCGAGGACCGCTGCATCCGGGTCACCATCCACCACTGCTTCTTCGACAGCACCAGGCAGAGGCACCCGCGCGTCAGGTTCGGCAGGGTGCACCTCTACAACAACTACACCAGGGACTGGGGCATCTACGCTGTCTGTGCAAGCGTTGAAGCACAGGTAGACAAAAGTGGATTCTAATTTGCTCGTCCATCACTGATTCTGAAGCACCACCAGTCAGTCTATCACTAATATATAACCGCTGTGTAAATTATATATGATTTTGTCGATCGAGCTACCTCAGATTATCTCCCAGTGCAACATTTACGAGGCAGGAAAGAAGAGCGAAGTCTTCAGGTACAAGGAAGAACAGGTAATATTTAGTAGTATATTCCTATTTTTCTAGATACAGTATGTCACTACCCCTTGAAACGATTGTTTTTCTCTCTCAAAAACTGAACCGGAGTTTGAATGGGTGATGGGTGCAGGCAGCAGACAAGGATCAAAGCGCAAGGGGGTACATCAGGTCCGAAGGCGACCTGTTCCTGAATGATGCAAAGCAGCACGCTGCTGATGCTTCAGAATCAGACGCTGCAGGAGATGAACCCTGGGACTTCAAGGTCCAGGACTCCTACGAATCTTGTTCGGTCCAGCCCGCGTCAGTGGCACTCAAGGTGCTCCTGCAGAGCTACGCCGGCTGGCAGCCGGTTCCGCTCCCGGCAGACGTTTCTTTGACAGAAGTTGCTGTTGAACCCGCAGATAATACCGCCTGAAATGTGACCCACTGCATACTCTACTACACTTTTCCTTGTCTGCTACCGAATACTCTGCTTAATTTAGCTAATAATACAATTAATAGCGTATCCACAGTGCCATGCTACTCTCTGTAATAGTACATCGGATGAATATATATATATATATATATATATATATATATATATATATATATGATCAATAAAGTAAAATGGTTCTTAAAATATCTGAATCCTGAGCGCATCGCATTTCTTTTCTCACCAAACCTGTGGATCAAGTTATCTTCCCATTGGATTATTGGAAGAAGATCAACAGCAAGGAAACCGATAATCAATAGTGCTACCTGAATTGGACTAACTGAGTTCACCCGTTCGCAGATATTCTGTATGCACGCTGTTTTTCAAGCTGCCGAGGTTTATTTTACCCGGTTCCGGTTTTAAGCACCTTGTATGAAAGGGACCAATGCTTCCATAAGCACACGAGTTACAAAACCGTGACCTTCAATTGGCTTGCTCCAGATTAAATAATCCCTTTCCCTTAAACAAAAGGACTAGGAGTTGAGGATTCTCAGGGTTCCTTAGTTCTAAACGTAACCTTGTACCTGTGCTGGTAACCGATTTCTGTGTTCAATGGGCAGTATAAATGTTCTGTGCAGGCACCTGCCATGTTAAGTTCACTAGTTGTAACTTGTAAAGCCATTCCGAGGGCATAGCCATGGTATGTTCAGGAGCATCCTACATTCCTACTCGAACGACTTGTACTATAATCTGCATCCTGAAGTATCGTTCCAAAAATGGTTCATCTTCAAGTCTAGATTCTGTTACGTGATATTTGTAGGATCACCAAAGCGAGGATATTAAGTACGAAGAGGTCGGTTCTTCTTATCATAGCACTCTGGTCGTGGTAGCCTTGATGACCAATCAGGTCTGCTGAGACCCTCACTTCCAACATGCAGGAGTTCATTGTGAATTCCCGGGGCAACAAGCTGTTCACTTGCAGATGGACACCACAGAATTGCCAGCCAAAAGCTATGATCTTCATCTGTCATGGTACCAATGCACATGCTCCCTCTCTCAGTTCAGCCAGTTGCCGGCACAAGATCAAGCATACTAGTTACTACTATCGCTCTTGATTTATCTTCTGCAGGAATTGCAGCAGAGTGTAGCATATCAATGAGGGGTAACAATACCATCTTCTAAAAGCTATTGATTTGACCAGTATTGTTGAATAACAGAGATGGATGAAACATAGTATTACTAGCACTAACAAGCTGCACCAAAACATCCAGATACCGCGGCTCGATTGGTGCAGGCAGGATATGGTGTTTACAGGATAGATCATGAGGGACATGGCAGATCATCTGGAAGCAGGTGCTACATACCAAACTTTGGCGACATCATCGCAGATTGCTCCAATCATTTCACAAGTATCTGCGGTATGAATTGAACAACATTGTTGATTTGTTTCACTGACCGGACATCCAAACTTAAGATACAGATACTGAACCATGATGACACCTGATTTCAGAGAAACCAGAGAATAGATTGAAGAAGAGGCTCCTGTACGGCATTTCCATGGGCGGAAGCGTGGCTTTTCTCCTCCATAAGAAGGCACCGGACTACTGGGACGGCGCCATCTTGCTTGCTCCTATGTGCAAGGTCTGGTAACAGAGCAAGATGATATGGCTTGCTTGCTTTCAGTTTCCTTCTCAAGCCTGTGGTATTGGGCTTGTTTCGTACAGTAGGAGCACTTTTATTGCTGTGGCTAATCTGACAGCTCTAGTTTTGTGATCATATATGATATCAGATCTCTGATGACATGAGGCCTCACCCGATAGTGGTCAGCGCTCTGACGATGATCTGTGCTGTTGCGCCTAGTTGGAAGATCATACCCACACCTGATATTATTGACAAAGTCTGCAAAGATCCAGAGATGAGAAAACAGGTGAAGAGAAAAAAAAAACTTAGATTTACGCAAAATAGAAAGTGAAGACATCATGAACTGCCCATTGATTAGTAATCTGCATCTGTATAGGTTACATAATTATATAATTGATTTTATGTACAGGTTCGTTCCAATCCATATATATACAGAGGAAAGCTCCCCCTGAAAACTTGTCATGAGCTCCTGATGGTCAGCCTAGACATTGAGAAGAACTTGAATCAGGTCATTCCCCTTTTCCATCTTTTTGGTTAGGAAACTACTCTGCTGTTCCAAAGCATGGTTAACATTTTCAGTTTTTAGGTGACGATGCCATTCCTGGTCCTGCACGGTGGAGACGACATCGTGACCGATCCTTCAGTCAGCAAGCTGCTATTCGAGAAAGCATCGAGCAAGGACAAAACCTTCAAGCTCTACCCTGGGATGTGGCATGCGCTGACAGCTGAACTCCCTGACGACGTTGAGCGTGTGTACTTTGACATTATCACTTGGCTAGAGGAAAGGGCGATTTGTACAGCTAGTGTTTCTAGTGCCACGTCACGTGTCTAAAAGATGCTAAATATCTCAACTATTCTCGATCAATACATAGATCTGCCGATCTCCTGCCGTTCCTTGAGAGAGAGAGAGAGAGATGCTAAATATGTCATGGCAGATACGTATGCCGTGTAAAGCGATGGTGGCAGCTTCCCATGCAGGAGAAAATAAAATTGACCTGTGCAATAATGATAAGATGTTTGAGTTTTGATTGATTCCTGTAAGGTGTTCGCAAGACCAATATTTTCTGCGAAGGTGGTACGAGGAGAAAGTCATACTACGTTTCCTTAGTGTTGAAGACTGAATTTTCTCTGACATTTGGAGACCAATCCTGGTCCAAATCTTGTGCTGACTAGTAATTGTCTTCAGACAGGTGCAGTATATATATGCTGCAGCACCTCTTGTGCTGTTGTGCACATTGATCGCCTGGATATAATCATACGGCATTCAGAAACATATTTCACATGGTATATTCAGAAACAATCTGCTCTTGTTTCTTCATGTTTCTTTTGCCTCCTTGACTCTCAGCAGTTGGTTTTCTGATTTCTGCAGGCTCAGTACAGAGATAATATCAAGTATGAAGAGGTTAGTCCTACTGCAATTCTCTTGAGCAGTTCAATTTCTGACCTGGATTCTTTCTTTTGATTCTATCGGTGTAGCAGTATTTGCTAACATATTTCTGCACAATTGGGGCAGGACTTCTTTGTGAATTCACGAGGAAACAGGCTCTTCACCTGCAGTTGGACGCCGAGGAAATCGGAGAGCAGAGCTTTGATCTTTATCTGCCACGGTACTGACATCTCCTCCTCCTTACAATCATTCACTTTGCCACTTGGTTATGCTTTGATTGAAACTAAAGAGTAAAACTTCTTTTTGTGTTTGTGGCTCAATTTTGCTAGGGTACGGAGGTGAGTGCAGCATATCCATGGGAGGTAAACCTTCAGTTTCACTTTCATGCTCTTTTCATCAATGAAAACCATGAACTCTTGACATGGATGTATACTCACAAACTTCCATAAAATACAGACACGGCTGCTCGATTAGTACACCGTGGATACGCTGTTCACGGAATCGACCACGAGGGCCATGGCAAATCTTCAGGCTCGAAAGGCTACATATCGAGCTTCAGCGACGTCGTCGGAGACTGCTCTGACCATTTCAAGAGTGTCTGTGGTGAGAATGAAGCTGTGAATTCCAGTAGTTATTATGTATGCAAATCATAGCCCGCCATGGGATCTCCATTATTTATGTGTTAACATGCCCATTGAATTTCCAGAGAAACAGGAGAACAGGCTAAAGAAGAGGTTCCTCTACGGCTTCTCCATGGGAGGAGCCGTGGTGCTTCAGCTCCATAGGAAGGACACTCTCTATTGGGACGGTGCCGTGTTGCTTGCCCCTTTTTGCAAGGTCTTTTAACTCATTTGAATGGCCTAAGTCTAAAGTCTCCTGCCTCGAATTTTCCCCCTCTGACTATAGTCTAAAGACTGTTGCTTTTGTTTCACATGATATCAGATGTTCGATAACATGCGTCCTCACCCGATCATCGTCAGCGCACTGAAGATGATCAGCACCGTTGCTCCCAGCTGGAGAGTCATCCCTGCCACAGACATGATTGACAAAGTCTGCAAAGATCCCCAGTTCAAGAAAGAGGTAACCAAGAACAAACATACACTTTCATAAAAAAAAAGAACAAACATACAAGAATAATCTGACACTTTAGAATGTGAAATTCGTGCTCTTCTTTATGTCACTTTCTTTTCTCCACAACGAAAAGCATGCGGCAAGCATACGCTTTTGAGATGTTGAACACACATTCAATAATGCTCTTCCGTGCCTGAATTCGTGTGCAGATCCGTTCCAACCCGTACATGTACAAAGGAAACCTCGCACTGCAAACAGGCCACGAACTCCTCTCCGTCGGCCTAGACATCGAGAAGAACCTGCACGAGGTGAGTTTTTCGCCATCAGTTAGGCCACCACATGCAGCACTGATTGTTCACAAAAAAAACATGCAGCACTGATTGATAGCATGAAGCTTGCCGCTCAATCGTTGATCATGCGATTCCTGCTATACTTCTCAACCATCCAGGTCTCGTTGCCGTTCCTGGTCCTGCACGGCAACGACGACGTCGTCGCTGATCCTTCTGGGAGCAAGCTCCTGCACGAGAGGGCGTCGAGCAGGGACAAGACACTGAAGCTGTATCCCGGGATGTGGCACGTGCTCATGGGCGAACGGCCGGAGGACGTCGAGCGCATTTTCGCCGACGTGATCTCGTGGCTCGACGACAGGGTGGGCGCTACAGCTACCGTCCCCGGCGGCACGACAAATCCTCTTGACTCATGAGCTAGTAGGGATGTAGAATAGATCACAGGTTGTAAACACTATGTATTCAAACATTTTGAACACAATAGGCTAAATATTCTATTCGTTTCCAAAGTTCAAATAAAAAAGTTTGTAAATGTGGCCGAGCTCTAGTGCTATACAATTTCATATAATTTTTTTTATTCATCTAACCTTTTTTTAGATAAAGGATATTTCATATCCGGCTTCATCTATCAACTGATAATCAGACCAATTATTACAAAGATCCGGCCGAAGGCCCACACTCCAACTTCCAAAAATTCAAGTTTACATGCAACCGAGCAAATAAC